>NW_024704793.1:80807-112641 GCF_018977255.1 Callorhinchus milii | reverse complement strand
GTGAGGTGGAGCAGTGGGGAAGGAGTAATAGCGGGATCGTTTGCATAGAGATATGGGTTGAGGAGAGTATTGAGTTGGCTTCTAAAATATCAGAAATCAATCGTGTATCGGTCTTTGGTAAATTATAAGAAGAAAATCAAGTAACCCCTTAGGTTGGTAATTATTAGTCACTCACAGCGGCTTCGAGCGTTGTGACAAGTTATGTGTAAAATTAAATCTTGAATTGTCTCTTCAAAACGCTTGTTATTGGACATGAAATGTATATATATTTCCCTTATTTTCTGTATTTATTTACTTACTCACTTAACCAGCCAATTAATAAATCATCACCTAATTTGAAAAAACACACTCCTGCGTCATCTTTCATTATCTTCTTCTCCAGAAGATTGATAATTCAAGTAGAGTCTGTGTGAAATGTAACGATATTGATAGAAGCGAAGCTCCAGTTTGATATTGATATCAGCGCCTTGTGACGCCTCACAAAAAATGTAATCTTGCTGCTGTTGTTGCACGTTATCGTCTCCAGCCGCTGCCTTAGGAGAATTTTCATCATGGAGGGAGCGAAAGGTGTAAGGTTGGAATTGGTGTCTCACCGGATAAATCACCCAAAAGGTGGGATGCGGACTGTGGGCCGACATTTGGACACCGCTGTTGTAAAGTGTCGAGATTCTGTGCTGTGTAGGTTAACGTGGCAGTAATTTACAGTGCAATGAGCGTCCAATTTTATTTTCCGGGTTTGTCAGTCAGGACAACAGGAGAAACTCAGTTCACATTTGAGTTGCGCAGAAATTGTATATACAAACCCACACCCAAACAGACACTCACACACACCCCCACAGCGACACACACTGGTGAGGTCAGGACTCCGTAATGACCCCCGTTTCTCAATCACATTTCAAGAGAGAATCTTGTTCCTGAACTCACAAACAACTGGACCCTTATAAAATCTGACTTTTTCAGTTGAGGGTCAGCAAGACACAACCGTCGCAAACTGATCGTTTTCAGACGTTTTCAGAAAATGAAAGACATGATATCAATATAATTTTTCAGTCGATGGTGCAACACTGTGGAAATTATCTTCCACATTTCTTCACATAAAATTGTTTCAACTTCAATAAAAAATTAACATTAATCTTGCGCCTTTCGATTTGTGAAGTCAAGGCAACACGTTTAATAATAATGATGACAAACCAGGCTGGGAATTGGAGTGAAGCGGGGTAGAAACTAAAAATTCATCCCTGCCGCCGGCAAAGGGATAGCTTCTGAGACAGACTTGAATGAGGTAAGAAAGGGTAAGTCAAAGCAACTCTGGGATGGAGGTAGAAAGAGTTCTTGATATTCTGCCGGTTGTGCAGGGCAGAGCTGGGGAAGCTCACAGTCACAAATTTAGTGTTCTCATGTCGTTGTGGAGGACACAAGAAACATATCTTGCAATTATACAGCGTCCCTCACTGAGGGCAGCATTTCGGAGCACTGGGCAGTGGTGGAGCAGGAATCGTCGCCAGGGGATGCGAAAGGTGACTTCAGATGCGGTCGAACAGGAATATATTCAGTGGGTCCAGATGACGGGAAGCCAAGGGGTGAAGCGAAGCGTCTGAGGAAGAGAGTTCCCGAGGTTCGGGTCGTAGTGGCTGAAAGGGTGTCCTCCAGTGGTCAACAGGGATCAAGAGGCACATGGAGAAGGCTGTAAGAAGTCGAACAGGGGGAGCGGGTTTTGCGTTGTGGACTAACCATGTCAGAAATGTAGGGAGGAACCAGGGCTTGAAGGGATCTGTAAACGAGTGGGAGGATCTGACCTCGACCAGTTCGGTGATGGCGAGCAGTGGAGCGCGGTTGAAACTGGTCTGATCGGGTTACTTGTTATACGAGGGATGAGCATGCGGACCACGTAGTATTGAATGAGTTTGATCCTGTGCATGCTGGAGCTGGGGAGACAGGCAAATAATAATAATAATAATCCTTGCATTTGATACAGCGCTTTTCACGTCGGGAGGACGTCCCAAAGCGCTTCACAGAGCACACTGTCAAGTGAATTGACTGTACATTTGTGGGCGAACGCGGCAGCCAATTGCGCACAGCAATGTCCCACCAGCAGTCGTAGATAGAAAATGACCAATTTCTTATTATTTTTGGTTTTTGGAGGGATTATTATTAGGCTCCGTGTGGGGTTCAGGAAACTTGCCCAAGGTTTCGCCCTGACCTGCCTGGGATTGAACTCTCGCCTGCAAAGCGAGTGCTCTAATCGCTGAGCAACAGGACTCCACAAAGAGAGTAGTTCAGAAGTCCAGTCGGGAGGAGACTGACGCAAAGTCGAGTGGGCGACAAGAATGATTCAGCAGATAGAGGGAAACATAGAAACAGGAGTATGCCATTCTGCCACTCGAGCCTGGCCCACATTCTACAGACCATTCCTGATTACCACCTCCAGTCCGATTAACCACCCTACCCAGTAGCCCTTAATAACCAGACCTAAATCATACCGAGGAACCTCAGTCTTGAAGATGTGAATAGATTCAGCATGCACAACCTTCAGGTGGAGAGTTGCAGACATCCACTTCACTTGAGATGAAAAATTGTCTCCTAATACCTTTACTAAAAGCCGAGGTCTAATTTTAAGATAATATCCTCTTTTCTAAATTCCCAAACCAGGGGAAATAGAATACCTTTGTCTCGCTTGTCCATTTTGTTAATCGACTTAAAATCTCAACCTTCTAAATTCAAGCGAATAGATAATCAATAATAACAATTTTCGTCCTGTCATCATTCTGATAAATCTGCGATATAATCCTTCCAGAAACATGATATCCTTCCGGAAGTGTGATGCCCAAAATCTGCATGTACTTTCCTGATTCGAACAAATCAATGGTCTATATATTTGAGGCGGCATTAACTCCCCAGTGTATTCCAGCCTCCTTGACGTCGAGGCCAACATCGTATTTGTGAACTCCATATATTTTGTAACATTGAGGCTCTATTTATTTAATTGTACATGTGTGCACCTAAATACATAGGCTCTTCCATTTGCCACAACCTTGTCAGCTCACTTAATCCATACAATTCCAATTGAAACTTCTTGCTCCATTCTAAAAAAGTTGCTGAACCATCTATCATTGTGTGATCTGTAGATTTGGATATATATTCATCTATTTCTCCGTCCAGGTCACTTATATATGACGAAAAGCGGGGGCCTCAGTACAGATACATAGATAACACCGAGTGTCAATTCACTTTACAATATATTCTGTGAAGCGCTTTCAAGCATCTAGAAGAAGCGAAAAGCGCTATACCAAATGCAAAGTTTAATATTGTTACGATTATATTATTTTTGTTCCAGATTACCCGACGCCTCCAACACCCGACCAACACCCACGGCCCTCCTAACAGCCTACTAAACCACCTTCCCCTCCTAATCCCTACCGACACCCAAGATCACTGCTAAATGCATACCAACAGTCCGCACCCTTCTAAAATCCTATCAATCCATGCGGACCCTCCTTAACCCTACCAACCAGCCCGCTACCATCTGACACCCACCACCACCGCCCGACTCCTCATAACACCCTATCAACACATCCAACCCGTCATAAGCTCCTAACAACCCACCCGGACCCACCTGCCCCACCATTGTCGGGAGAGCCTTCCGCCACTATGCCACAAACAAGTAGAATTCCATCCGCTAATAATTCCCGCTCACCCACTCCTTAGCCTCCTTCAAGTCCGGCCTCAAGACCCGCCTCTTCGACCATGCCATCGGCCACACCTTGACCTCCCTTCCCTTCTCCCCTCCTGACACAAGCTGGGGTCTGAAATGTAATCCAGAATCCTGCGCCTTCGGCGTCTTGCCGACGTAATGGCGCTGTAGGCATGACATCTTGTTGTTCTTGTATTATTATTGTGTTTGATGTCCAAATAGAACAACACCCTTGTTTACGCTTCGACTAACCTTAATGCTTTGAGCCATGCTCTTTCAAGTATCTTGAATGACGGTCAAAACCTCCTGAAAGCAGATATTCAGAATAACTATGAAGAGCTCCATATGATCTGCGCGGCCCTGTGCAGGCATCCTTATTGCAGGTTTATCTCAGTGTCGGAAATTTTGTTTCAGAGGTTGATTACAGATTTGTGACTTTCAGCCCTTTACCCTTGCTCCAAGTCCATGTTTTTGCTAAGTATTTATTCCACCGGGTATGGGCAATCCCACCTTATTCTATCCTCCCCCAAATATGTTAACTAATGAGCTTGCAGAAGATATCAACATCAGAATTGTTAGACGAACAAAGATCACGGACCATCTTGTTCGTCTTCCAAATTGCTGGCGGTTGCATGCACATATGTCCCGAAATATTATGTGCTAAATCCCATTGTGTTATTTCCTAAAGGTAAATTATCTAATCTGTGTTTGAATGAATCAGCAATTCCTGCCTCAACCGTTTCACTCGGGAGCTTGTTCCGCTGGTTCACTGTTCGCTCACTGAAATACTGTTTGCAGAGATTGGTTTTGAGTTTAGTCCCATCCAATCGCAAGTTGTGTCCGCTGGAGTGTGCGTTGAATTTTTTTTTAAAAATCGATATCATGTCCTTCATTCGTTGAAGAACTCTATAACTTTCGGTTGGCAGTAAGAGGGACGTTGTGTCAAGATGATGTTCAACTGAAGAAAATTCGATCATTTTCTGATTGTTACAAAGTTCAGAACTGGATTCACTGTTGAATTCTGACTGAGAAACGGTGATCAATATGAAGCTTTGACATAATTTCGTAACCGCTTTCCCTTGAGAGAGTGACCAGGGGAGCTATGATTCTACCTGGAACTTGATTGGGGACTGGAGTCATTTTACAACACGGATAATATGTATCATGTCCATATTACACACACTTTCAGAGAGAAATTTATTGCCACTTCAATCCTTGTTTAAATGACGGTAGGACAAAATCTGAGCCATTGAGAATTTGCACGTTGACAATTTAATTAGGAGGAAAGCCCAGAGATATTAAATATGTTTGACTGCCATTTATACCTGCCTGGGATAAGACCATCAGAACATAGATATTTTGATCTCATCTGTGATCCTCTCCCCCTGTCCCGGAGTCGTGTTTTGCCTCTGTCCAGTGCTCCGAAATGCTGTCCGGCGTGAGGGGTGCTGTATTTGGCAAGATCCGCATAACAGCACGAAAGCTCTGCACTACACAACCGGCAGACTATCAAGAACAGGGAAACTCATGTATTTTGTGAATAATAATAATAATAATAATAATAATCCTTGCATTTGATATAGCGCTTTTCACGTCGGGAGGACGTCCCAAAGCGCTTCACAGAATATACTGTAAAGTGAATTGACTGTATATTTGTGGGCGAACGCGGCAGCCAATTGCGCACAGCAATGTCCCACAAACAGTCGTAGATTGAAAATGACCAATTTTTATTATTGTTTTGGGTTTTTTGGAGGGATTATTATTAGGCGTGTGGAGTAAGGAAACTTGCCCAAGGTTTCGCCCTGCCTGGAATTGAACCCAGGTGTCTTGCTTGCAAAGCAAGTGCTCTAACCACTGAGCTACAGGACTCCACTGAATAGTAGAGCATGAAAAATAATGGACGGAAAAAGATCAGTATCCACCAATTTCGCCTTCCAACTTCCTGGCGGTCGAATGCACATATGTCCCGAACTGCTTTGAGCTATATCCAATTGCGTTTTTCCTAAAATAATACGGTCTCATCTGTTTTCGAAAGAATCAACACTTCCTGCTTCTTCCGTTTCCGTAGGGAGCCTGTTCCACAGGTTCACTGTTCGCTCACTGAAATAGTCTTTATACAGTTTCGTTCTGAATTTTGCCCCATCCAAACGCAAATCGTGTTCGATAGATTGTGCTTTACACAAAATGCTCGGCGGGACTTTGACCCACTTACTAACTGGCCTCCATTGGCTGTCCATTCCCCTGTGGATTCGCTACCACACGTCTTCTGCCACATCCAGATATCCAACCGCGAATGTACTTCCTATCTTCCAACATTACCAGCCTAGCAGAANTTTTTCAATTAACTCACCTTGCCAACCACACCATGGGGCTTTCAGGCATTCTGGAAACGCTTTGTAAATCCACCACAATGTTGTTTTCGTTCAAAGCCTCTCTTAACTTATCTAATTCTTTCACAAGACCAATCCGTTTGCCTGCATCAGGGGTCATCAAACTCCAGCCACTGTTTGGTATACTCAGTACCGTTAAGCATTCCGTTGAACTCCAATTTTCAAATAATCCTTATGCATTGATATAATCTTTTTGTTCCAATATTGTTATTGGATCATTTACGCTTCTTTGTATTGTATGATTGACAATACATGTTGTGTGTCGAAATAAAACAATCAAAGGATTGTAACGCCATATTTATTATTTGTTGAGTCTTTTGATCGAACCCAGGATTCATTTTTTCCAACAACAGATCATGTCACCGGTGATGCCAGGAAGGGTGAGTGAATTTGTGTTATCCGACTGCACATAGTGGGCAATGGTTGGATCATCTGCACATCAGAAAGAAAGGGAAGTGCTCCAGTGTGGAAGAATTAATATGTAAGTTGATGGAGTTGAATGCAATGTTCAAAGGGAAAAGTACAGTATAAACTGATGAAGAATTGAGTGATGAACATGGAAGCTTTGATAATAGCGAGTATATTGGCTGTTAACAGTTTTGGTATTTGGACTTGGTGGTCAGTGGAACTGGTAACACCAAGGATAATTGTGTAAAAGAATTCAAGTCGGAATCTGACAATAGCAATGAAAACCATTTTGGCATGAATTTGTTGAGAGGTAAAGGAATAGGCAGGCAAAGTGGTGGATGCAAAGGAAAGTACCCTTGTTCGCAAACCAAATGCAAGTCAATTGTTTCACCTGAGAAAAGCGTCAGCGGCCTAGGTTGCACATTGGTTTTCCAGATTTCAGTGGTTAGACCACGGTCGTTGAAGATTTCACCTGCACAGCTAAATAAATACAGCTTCAAAGCTACAAAAAGTATGAAGTTGACAAGTGGGATGTTGGCCTCTATGTCATGGAGGCTGGAATACACAGGAGAGCAAATTACGCCTCAAATATAGAGAGCATTGGTCTGTTCTCATCAGAAGACTACATGCAATGTTTGGGCATCACACACCAGGAAGGATATCATGTTTCTGGAAAGCGTATATCGCAGATTTAGCAAAATGATGGTTAATTGGTTAATTGGACTGGAGGTGGTAACCAGTCCTGCTCCGTAAAATGCGGAACAGGCAAGAGGGGCAGAATGGCATACTCGTGTTTCCATGTTTCCCTCTGTCTCCTCTATCATTCTTGTTACCCACTCGAGTTTGCATTTGTCATCTCCCGACTGGACTTCTAAAATACCCTGTTTGCCGGTCTCCCCAGCACCACCATGCACAGGATCAAACTCATCCAAAACTACGCTGCCCGCATACTAATTCTTAAACGGATCTGACCAGTTTTAACGAAGCTGGAATGCTCCCCGTCATCGAACTGGTCCAGGTATGATCCTCACATTCGTTTTCAAGCCCCTTAAAGCCCTCGTTCATCCATATTTTTCTGACCTGGTTAGCCCCCAACGCAAAACCGGCTGCCTCTGTTCGACTGCTTACAGCCTTCTCCATATGCCGCTTGATCCTTGTTATCCATTGGTGTCCACCGGTTCAGCCAGTAAGACCCGAAGCTCGAGAACTCTTTTACTCAGTCCCTTTGCTTTACACCTTGCCTTCCGTCATCTGGACCCTCTGAATATGTTTCTGTTCGACCGTACCTGGAGTCACCTCCCGCATCCCCTGGCTATTAGTTGTGCTCCACCACTGTCCAGCGCTCTGAATTGCTGCCCTCAGTGAGGGGCGCTTTATGATTGCAAGATATTTGTCTTGTCTACTCCACAACGACATGAGAACATTAACGTTGTGATTGTGAGCTTCCCCAGCTCTGCCCTGTACCACCGGCAGAACATCAAGAACTCTATCAAACTCCGTATCAGAGTTGGTTTGACTCATCTTGTCTGACCTCATTCAAGTCTCTCTCAGGACCTGTCTCTTTGCCGGCGCTGGGGAAGAATATTTACTTTCGATCCTCGCATATTTCTAATTCCCAGCTTGGTTTTCTTCTTATTGCTAACCGTTTTGCGTTGAATTCACAAATCGAAAGGCGATAGATTATTCTAAATTGATATAGAATTTGAAAGAAATTATTTGACGAATTGCGGAACATAACTTCCAGACTAATGTATTGAACAATATAAATTAACATTGTTATCATGGCTTTTGTTTTCTGACGACGTCTTAAAACATTCAGTTTGCTGTCAGGTAACCGATGTGTCTTGCTGACACAAGATGTCATCTTGCTGACACAAGATGTTGCTGGCAGCGTAGATTTATTAGGTTAGTACCAGTGATGAAGGGGATGACTTACGAGGATACGCTGACCAATTTCGGCCCATATTCTCTACAATATAGAAGAATTCGAGGGGATCTTATCGAAACCTGTAAGATCATCAAAGGGCATGATGGAGTGGATAGTGGGAGATTGTTTCCCCTGTTTGGAGGAAACAATACCAGTGGACACCAATTTAAAATCAGAGACCAGCTCTTTCGCACTGAGTTGAAGAAGAACTTCTTCACTCAAAGGGTAGTGAATGTACGGATCTCACTACTCCAAAGTGCAGTTTACGCTCAGTCGTTCAACATATTCAAGACTGAGAAAGATAGAAGTCTTATTGCAAAGGGGATTAAGGGGTCTGGGGTTAAGGCCGGGTTAGGTTATTAACTGGAGGTAAATTAGAAGATCTGCCGTGATTGAATGTTGTGGAAGGCTCGAAGTGCGAATGGCCTACTCTTGCTACGAAGCCTAATGTTATGTTATTTTGTTTGTTTCACAACTTTCACGTTGGGTGGAAGTCACCAGGCGCTGATATCATATCAAACTCGAGCTTTGCTGCTACCTCGGAAGTTGCATTTCACACAGACTGCTTGAATTACCAATCTTTTGAAGAAAAAGATAATGAAAGATGAAGCAGGAGTGTTTTTTTATTCAAATTAGGTGATGCTTTATTAATTGGCTGGTTAAGGCAGTGAGTAAATACAGACAGACGGTACGGGAATATATACATTTCAACTTCAAGTTCAAGCGTTTTCAAGAGAACAGGTTTCTAGGGAGAAAATGAAAGCAGAGAATATTGATTTCAAGAAAAATATAGATAGATTTCTGCAGGAAAATAATATCTTATGATACGCTCCACCTACGGAAAACGCACACACTCACACACGCGCGCACGGACAAACACACAATATGCAGCATATAGTTTGGGAGACAACATGTCAGGCTTCCCGCAAGAAAATGGATGGCGAACTCGATGGATATTGTTCTTTTTAGGCAATAAATTATTATTTTCTGAACAGAATGCGTATTTGAGAAAACGGGTATTTAACCATATTCATCAGCTGTTTTCTGAATTTTGTTTGTGTCAAAGCATAAATGCATGTATTTGTAGAGCAGCTGAAAAGCCGAAGCATATCTCCAAACTGCAGAGCTCTCCAAGAGTGACCAGTATTATTATGAGTCGCAAATTCTATTTCATATTGAATATAAGCTATCACATATGTCACCCATAAGCATATAAAACTCCCCGTTACTGTAAACAGCAAAATGATGGATTTTCTACGATTCTGCATTTCTGGATCTTTCTGATTTTCCCCGTTGCTGTGGCCTCGGAGCCTTCTCCGTGCAGCATTGGTCACTAAGATATATCTGATGGTCAGAACATTGAGCAGCAAAATGAGAACAAATGGGATAAATGGCGTTAAAATGCAGTGAAACAACGAAAAAGCGGTCCATATCCATGAATAATAAAAACTTGGTTTATCAACACAAAACCAAGGCGTGTTGTTAATTATAAATAGCGGTTGAATTTCGAGGTACCAGGGTATGTTGATCACACAGCTGAACACACAGATCGCCACAATGATCACAGTCGCTGTTTTCTCGGTGCAGTATTTGCTTTTAAGTTTCTGATGACAAATTGCTACAAATCGATCAAAGGTGAAAGCGACTGTGAGCCAAACAGAACAGGTGGTGGTTGCATGAAATAGCACCTCACAGATGCAACAGATAGGAGTCAGGTTAATGAAATTAAATTGCCACGGATAGTTTTCTGAAATACGCTTCCATATCACATCAGTGATCACCACCAGCAGGTCTGCCACTGCCATGGCCACCAGGTACCGAGTGACACATGTGGAGAGACCGCACTTTCCTCGAGACAGGATCACGATCGTCACCAAGTTAACTACAAAGAATAAATCATGAATAGGCTCAGATACAGATTAGGAAATTAAGGTCCTAGTTTCGATAATGAATGCTTCGAATGGAGTTCAATATTTGACAAATAATTATCTTTCCAAATCATGCAGCACTACACTGCTTTGCAGAGACGTTTTCAAGTGCATCGCAGAAGATACTGTAAATTTAATTGACTTTTGTGTGCTGTCGGTAAAAAGCGTCACAGTACTGTCGGAAATACAGTCGTGGATTGAATGAACTTTTTTACGGAATTATTCCACTCGGAAATTCAATACGACAATCAAATAACTACAGAGTTTCTACTTAATCTTTTGTGAACAAATGTGTGTATCTAGTATACACCGGTTTCTAACACCGGTTTGCTAGAAATAATTTACAAAATAGCATTAATACTGGATGACTTTGATTTTGATTAAGTGATTTTCAAGTGCAACATTTAAAAACTTAGGTAACACATCTCCAGCAACTCGTGAGCATTACAAAACAGACAGTTCTCTTAATTTGGCGTTCGAGACATAATTTAAGATGGTAGCTGGCAAAGCATGAGGCGTAAAATATAAAATATAAATATAAAATAAGATCATTTCTTAGATATCTGTTGTTTTTACTGCTTTGAGCAATTTGTATGCCAAGTTTTCCAACAACTCCACAAGGTTCATTTCAAAAATAATACTGTGATGCAGTTTTGCATGTCTCATTAATGTGGCAGTGCGCAGTACGAGAAGCGTAAATTATAATAAGCAGCGATTCATCACTGATAGTGATGGGGAAATCCAGTTGGTATTTTATTTAAAGTTTAGTCACCGATTTTTCAGATTGTTAAATATCCAAGATAGTTTCAAAAGTATTGCCAAATAAAACTAGTTCATCGATTCAATAATTCGTTGAAATACTTCCAACTTATCTTTTGAAATGAAAAATTGAGTTTCGATTCCAACTAGTAATCTGCAGCCTGTATATTGCCCAACGCTCAATTCCATACTCCCATTCCACCTGTGCTTGTGAGGCTACACTGGTTGTCTATCAAAAAATGGATCGATTTCACGATCCTCTCACTTGTCTTACAAGTACATTCACCAACGGCGCCTCCCTACCTGAGGTGAGCAGACAGGGAATGCAATCGATTGGGTGGTGAACTAAATCAAAGGACAAAGTGGGAATAAGGAAAAAAAAAGGCAGGGTAAGGAAATAATGACATTAATGACTTTGACTGTGAAGGTGTCAGTGTTGTTAAAGAGAAAACTGACTGATTGACCGGAGGTATTTTTTCAACGAATTTTTAGTGAGCAAAGACGGCAGGTGGGAGGCCAATCGATTCAGCATATCAGCGAGGAAGGTAGGTTAGAAGTTAAAGAGATAGGGAGGCTGCCAGGACATTCCATGTTTCACGACACCAAGGCTTGATTTCACATTTTGCTGGACTGCCCAATTCCTCAATTCACTGTAGACCACCTGGACCTCTTCGGCTTGTGTCTGTTCCAGAATTGGCTCTCCGAGTCCATGCTCCCATGCTAACCCGGCTCGCCTGGCTCCCCGTTCTCAAGCGGATCGAGATTAACATCCCCGGACTAAACTTCAAATCCCACCATGGGGAAGCTTTTCAAACCTTACTATACCAACTGCACTGTCCTCACAGCGGACTCCAATCTGCAGCAGCTCCTATACTCCTCTCTGCCTAACAATTGGTCTTCGAGATCTAAGCTTATTTCCTTACTCTCTGGAACTTAGTGCCAGAGGCTCCAAGATTGACCAGCTGCGGCCGTTTTCTTTCGACACAGAGTTGTTGGGACCCTGAATAAACTCTCCTCCATTGCTGTTTTATGAGCAATGTTGATGGTTCCTCACGACCTTCCTCTTCAATTTGCATTGAATTTAACAAAAGGCAGCGGTTGACAAATCAGTTGTATAGTTGTGCTTAGGAGAGAGGTGTAGATGGGATGAACGGTAACAGCACAAAGTTGAGATTGAGCAGATTCGTTTCCCAGGTGGCACGATACATTTGTCAAGTTTTCTTCCTCCACATGCCTATGTTTGCCGAGCAGTCAGTAGAAACTGCTGTGAGTGGATTGGTGATTAATTTTTCTGGTACTTATAATCGCTTCGAAACCCGAAAATGTTACTCGTCCCAAGTCTGTTTGTGCGACACTGCTGAGCAATTAGCTGCTGTGTTTCGCCGAAAAAATACGGAATCAATACAGATTAAAATATATTTTGTGAAGCGATGTGATTAATTGTCAATTGAAATGCGAGGCTCATTTCTACCAGCCTTTTGTATCTTTCTGGAGGCTCCTGCCGTCCTCCTCACTATTCACTGCCGTGAATTTATTCAGTTTATTATTTACTGATCAGATGCGGAATCACATAAATTATCCACGTATAATGGCTAATGCTCGTGTATAGGATCATTTCGTTTAAACTGAGCTCCGAAATTAACTGACGAATTAATCACATAAAATCAGTGACCAAAGTTGTGATTTTACTCGTTGAATCGTATTACACTGAAGATAAAAAATGTGGAAACTTGAGTGCTGGCATCGAGAAATAGGGATGAATGGGCAAAGTTTAGAAAATCATTGATTAAACCAAAATAAGAAGTTATATTGAATTACCTGGAACGCCAATAGCTGCAACGATTGCGTAGTATATCGGTTCTATCTGAACAATAATTTCATTCAAGTCAATTCCACTCATTTTTGTTGAGTCCGATACTGAGTGTTTGTGTTGACCACAAACGCACAAACGCTCCGTCTTCAATTGTTGAATGTCGGTGTCAAAAAAGCATTAATATAGCAGAGGAATTTCCCCAGTTGATTAGTTTGATGGTGTGATCGCCGAAAATGATTACAGTCGAATGAGCAAATAATTGAAGACAGCTGCTAAAGAATATCAAGAGGGAATTGTACATGTTTTTACAAGTTGTAACAGGGGCTGTATGAAAAACAAGATGTTGTCATTTACGCGATGCACTTTACTATCTATATTTCGACTCTTTGTTTCATAGCTGATGTAATACACTCAGCCAACATGCTTGCTAAAATAATAATACTGTCGTGTGAATCGCTCCATAGATGTATTTTTCAGTAGTTTTTATTGACGAATCAGCCAGAGGAATAACACTGCCACATTTCATACTCATGTCTTCTGCTTTTCTTATTATGTTTGAATTTCTTCAACTGGCTACTTTTTACAGGAGGTTGATATTTTCGGAGTCTTGTAGACGAGTGGTTAGAGCACTAGAAGCACAAGCGACATGATCTAGGTTCGCCTCCTGGTTAGAGTAAAATATTGGGCACGTTTATTATCTCCAAATGCCTCTATTCTGCAAGCAGTAAGTAGGAACCTGGATATTTGCTTGGCGTATTCCTTTGCTTGGAGAAAATAATCTCGTCTACAACTGTACACAATATAAAAATTATTTGTGCGGTCAACCCAGCACTGCTTGTGGGACACTGAGGTGGTCAACTGGCTTCCAGTTTCGGTGACACAGTGTACAGTCGATTCCTTTTGCAGTACGTCCTGTGAAGCAAATTGAGATGACCTCCTGATTTGAAAGTCGGCATTACAATTTGAACTTATTATCCTTTGCTGTTGTCTCGAAGACGTGATCAGGTGCTATAACAGCTGCTGGGATTATTATTATCATCCTCTGCCGATTTGGGAATAGTCTGAATAACAGACCCAGTTTCCAGCGTGAACGAGGCCAATAACTTTTCAGTTTCACAAGCCCCGTTTCACAGTATTTTAGTTCGGATCCTTTGTTCGGGGTCTGTTCTCAACACTACTGTTAAGATTTTCCCATACATCAGTTCTATGATCTTCAACGTTGCAGGAAATATATTAGTTTTATTAAATAATAAAACAATAATGAACAGTGATACATAATTCTGCATTTAATTTATATATCCGTATTTTTCCTGATCACGTCTCGTTGCTTATTTTATAAACAATGATACCTGTTTTACGTTAGCATAAGTTTGTTTTGTTGCAGACACCAGTTCTGTCTATTTTCACCTATGAGTCTCACGTAAATGGGATTGTTCTCGCTGGAAAAGAGAATATTCAGAGGCGATATGATTGATATTACGAATCATAAGTAGCTAAACAACGTAAATTATGCCACACTATTTCAAACAGTCAAGAACAGTAAAATCAACCGACAAGTCCGACGAATGAAGTAAAGTAAATTCAGAATGAAACTGCTGAAAGAATATTTCAGTGAGCGAATAGTAAACCTATGGAACAAGCTCCCTGGGGAGAAAGGTGAAGCAGGAAATGTTGATCCCTTCAAACACAGATTAGAGAGTTTTCTTTTAGGAAATGGCATTACGGGATACAGCACATAGGAAGTTCTTGTCATATGTACATGCGACAACCAGGAAAGTGGAAGATGAACACGATGGACCTCTGTCTTTTTTTGCTCTCTAGCATTTCTTAGGTTCTCATGTTACCATATTATTTTTAGATGTCACTTTTGCAAGTTTGTTTTACACCAGTTGTTCCTTATACAAATATCAACGTTTACTCAAATTGTTTAGCGAATATTTCACTGTTTTCCTGAAATGGCCTACTAATAAGCAAAAGTGGTGGGCAATATTGTGGTTAGGATGCTTTTTTCAGCGATCTGCCAGTCTACACACAGCTGTTAAACGTTTTTCACACATAAAGTCTATGATCTTTAACCCATTAGGTCAAGTCATGATAACAGGAGCTATCACGTTCTCAGCGAAGTTAAATGATGAAGGCTATATGCGATATCGCATTGGGCTGCGCTTTAGAATAACCAACATTCCGGTATAAAATGTAGAGTTCAGTCAAGACCAAAGAGATGCAGATGAGATAACACCATCCACTTCCTGCTTCACTCTCAGTTATGGGTCACTGATCCACATTTGAATGATCTGGTACCCTGGTTCTACCCATTATCGAGGCTAAAATTATTGATTATTGTGAGATGATCGACCCTGGAAAAATAACGAATTATCAAATTAATTAACATCCCAATTACGTGCAATATTTCATCAATCATCAAAATAAACTTAAACTACGTATGAAAATCAAACAAAGCCAAACTGGTTATTTAAAAAATTACCATTCATCTGGAAGTGAAGTTTAAAAATACTGAGGTGAAACAACAGATCCATGGATTGGGTTGCAAAGCGCCAGTCCCATGAAGAGTAGATCCTGGGTTTATCCTTGCTAAATACCCGAACAACATGAATGTTGGCTTTTGCTCCTGTGATATCACAGTATCACGTAACACTGCAAATTTATTTGTTGCAAATAAAACTGAAGGTTTAGTATATCTGAGAATATTTTCCACCACGTTGCGGTGGTGATCCTTTTTGTTCAAGAATAACGCCCCCAATGCATTCTGCAAAAGTGACAGCCGACAGTGGGCATTTGTATTTTATTATATCTGACAAGCAATTGAACAACAGTGAACATCTGGTGAGCAAAGATTTAGATCAATCTTTGAGAAACATATCATCAGGTGCAGGAACAAACAGGAGAAGAATATCAGTTTCGACTGTTCTATCATCGACAGAAATATTATGCTGACAAATTCGTATTATTTACCAGCATTCAAGTTGGGAATGAGAATTGGCTCAGTATTAGATCTATAACTGCAGAAATCATGTGCTCATGACTCTCTTCTTTGGCGCAATTATATCTATCACTGATGGCTGCACTTTCAGCTGCTAGGCCCCGAAATTCATTCTTCCTCTATCCCGCCGCCATATCCCTTTCCTCCCAGTATTCAGGTCGCGACTGAGGAACCTCCACTTCCATCATGCCGAGAGTCATCTTCCCCCTACCCCAGGATCGGCATCATCAAGGACTCTGGGGTGCTACCGTTCATAAGTAGTGCCATATGAATGCAAGTTGTTTTTGATATTGTTACTAAACTAACTGTGACCTTGGTCAGCATTGTCTTCATCCCCGGCATCAACTCTCATCCGCTGCACATCTGTGAAGCCAATCTTCTATAACTTGTTCAAATATAAAAAATATAACCATGAACTGAGAATCTACGAAAACAGTTTCTTTAGCAAGTTTTGCCTGACCCTGATCTGTCCATCTATTCTTCTTGAGAGCAAATTCTGAACCGCGGCTTCTTTAATGACGTACAGGAAGAAACGAGATTTGATAATTTTTTGCAGCATATGTTGTAGGTGAAAGTCTTTTATGAAAACTCATGCAATCATAGAATTGCACTCCACGGAAGGAGGTCATTCGGTGCACTGCGTCTGTGTCAGCTCTTTGAAAAGAGCGATCGAAACAATTCTCACAAACCCACTCTCTCCATAACCCTGCAAACTTCTACTCCCTATAAGTTATCTAATTATCCCTTCGAAGTGGTTATCGAATCAGTTTGCACCATCATTTCAAGCAATGCGTTCCGGATCCGAACAACTCGCTATATGAAACCATTTCTCTTCGCCTTCCCTCTGCTTCTTTTAGTCAGTATTTTACATCGTCGACCTTTTGTTATCGACTCACAATAAACCCCCACCGAAATGCATCGTTTCGCATTTCTCCACATTAAACTTCATCTGCCATGTCTCTGCCCATTTTATCACTCTGTATGTGTCGTCTTATCGTCTACTGATAACCTCTTCACAGTCTACTAAAATTCCTAGCTTAATATCATCGTTGTGCTTGGAACTTGTTCTCCCTATATCCAAGTTCAAATCAATTATATAAATCAAAAACAATTGTGGTCCCAATGCTGACCACTGGGGGACAAAATTTCACACTTCCCTCCATTCAGAAAAAGAACCGTCACGTCAACTACCTTCTGTTGGTATCCCAAACAGATCTGTATCTATACTGTTACTGTCCATCTAACACCATAGACGTCTATTTTGCCTACAAGTCTCTTATGCAGCACGTTGTGATGCGCCTTTTGAGAATCCATCTAAACTTCATCAACTGCATAAACTTCATCCACAGTGGCCGTCCTTTCATCAAAATATTCCATCAGGTTTGTTAGATATGAGTTGCACTCCACAAATTCGTGTTGGCAGTCATTTACAAACCCATATTTTTCGATGTGAAATCACATTTTGTCCACGATTATAGTTTCGAGAAATTTCACACGACTGACGTCAGATCTATAGTTGCCAGGTGTATGTTTTTGCCCCTTTTTCTACAGTGGAGTAGCAATTGCAATCCGCCAGTCCTCTGGCCCAAGTGGACAAGAGGGATTGACAAATTGTCAGCAAAGTCGCCAATATTTCCACTAATGCTTCTCTCAAAAACCAAGAATGCACCCCGTCCGCACAAGATAACTTATCTACTTTGAGCACTATAAAAATTCTAAGATCTACTCTGGGTTTATTCTATTCCAATCTAATTTCTCTGAGCGCCCCTCTGATATTCTGGCTGTGGCTGCATCCGGATCGTGTGCGAAGACAACTGAAACGTCTGTCTATTCCTTTGAACGTTGTATAGCCAATGAAAATTGTATTGACAAGTTCTCTGTGTCCTTGTGCATCCCTTTGCCTTTTGATTCAGTTCTGGCGAAGGTTTATGAACCAGAAACGTTGAATCACTTTCTTTTCTCGATAGATGCTGCCTGACCTGTTGAGTTTTCCTTGTTCACTCTGTTATTATTTTAAATTCTGGAGAGAATTGGTTTTAGCACACCAAGGGTCAGTATTTTTGGATCTAATTGTGTGTTTTGAGGTACTGTTGGATACTAACCAATGAATCAGAAAATGCTTGCAACGGAGAATAAATTCGCAGAATTATAGCATCTGCATTTCGTTTGGCAATTTAACACAGCTTTCAGACGTCCTAATCGCCTTCACAAACTCTACGTTACTGAATTGATTATATATTTTGTAGGCGAAACACGCGTTTCCAATAACGAATTCCCTTCACTCGATACACTGTGAAATAAATGGCTCTTTCAAAGACAATGCATAAAGATGTCTCAGTGGCAACACTCCCGCCTCCGAGTCAGACGTCAATAAGTTGACGATACAATTTGGGAAACTCCAGTGAAATGCTGGAATCCGGCATCTGCCTCTTACTGTCGTGATTCTCTATATCACTTTCTCTGGATTTATCTCTCTTTGCTTGTGTTTATGACGATGCATCTGTGAGTACGTTCGTCTATCTGTGTGCATGTTTCTCTGAGTCGCCCTGGGTTTCTCTCTCTACCTGTATTTATGTCACTCTCTCACTGTCTGTATCTCTATGGCTGCATCGGCCGCTTGCTGATGTCATCGGTAGGCATGGAGTCATGATGAAGAAAAACAAATTGGACTAAATAGCGCCTTCCACGCAGGATTGCGTCTCAAATCGCTTGAACTTGGCACTATCGTTCACTGTTTTCAGGGCCACACCGCTGTACTTGACAAAAACTCTACCTGGCAGCATCCATCCACGACTCCAGGATCATTAGTTATCTGTCTAATTGTCTGTCAGACATCAGGTTCTGTACGAGAGCCAACTTGCTGCAACTGAATCTTGGCAAGAAACAGGCACGTTTCCTTGGCTCACGGCAGCGCATACTGACCTCACGGGCTGATAGTATCATTGTACACCTGACAGGGATAAAAGTAAACCTCGCTGTGCTGTTCCTTCTGAATCCACAAGATTACGATTTTAGTTAGGAGAGATAAATGTTGTGACAGCAGAAATTCCACATTATTCGTTGATTGACATTAAATCAACTGAAAGAGTGCACCATTATGACTGGCAATTCGTCTTTCTCTCTCTCTGTGTTGATAAACTAGTGGCATGTGTGATCCTGTCTCGAGGTTGGTGCAGTCTCTCCAAAACTACCTCTCGCTATGTGGTGGCAATGTGAGTGCATGATTGTCAGTCGCATTTTTCCTGATTTCTTCCAAAATTCGTTCCGTGAGTCGACCCTGAATGTTCCTTGTTTATGCCGCATTCACAATTTCTATCTGATTAACTGTGATTGTCACATGTGATCAATATCTGACCATTCGCCAAAATCTGAAAGTAAGACTTACAAAACAACAAAGCAAAGAGCAAGGAGGGGTAAATATTCCTAAAATGCATGGAGGACAACTTCCTTGATCACTACGTTTCAAGCCCAACAAGGAAGGAAGCAGTGCTAGATCCAATGCTGGGGAATGAAGTAGGGCAAGTGAATAAGGTTTCATTTGGAGAGAGCTTGTGTATCAGTGCTCATAACATCATTACTTTCAGAGTGCATATGGAAAGAGACTAGGAACCGTCTAAGGTGAATATTTTCAACTGGAAGAGGGCAATATCTGGGAGTCAAGAAGGGACCCAGCCATGGTTCACTGGAAAGAAAGATCGACAGGTAAAACAAATAGAAAGCAGTGGGAAGTTTTCAAGGATGAGATATCTCGGGGATAGAATAAATACATTCACACAAAAGGGAACATTATTTCATCCAAACCTCCCTCGATGACAGAGGTATATTGTATCTCGAATGAAGCAGCAAAAGGAGGCGCATGACAAATGTCAAACAAACCCAAGATACAGAAGAAAACCAAATAGAATATAGGAAGTGCAGAAGAGGTTTGAAAAAGGAAATAAGAGAGGCTAATAGCTTATAAGAGTAAAGTTCAGCGGTTAACTTTGAAGGAATTCTAAAATATTTTCCAAACATATCAAGATAAAAAGGCAAGTGAAAGGTAGGGTGGGGCCAATTATGGACAAGGTGGAAATTTTATTGTGGAGGCAGAGGGCATTGCTGATGTGCTGAATGAGTACTTTGCATCTGTCTTCACAATAGGAGTGGATGCACCAAATGTCGCAGTATCGGAGGAGAAGGTAGTGGAAATGGATAAGATAGGTATAAACAGAGAGGAAGTACTGAAAAGGTTGACTGTGATGTAGGTTGACAAGTCGACCGATCCAGACGGGATGCAACCAAGGTTTCTATGGAGTTCAAGCGTACAATTAGCGGAGGCTTTGACTGCAATTTTTCAATCTTCATTGGACAAAGATGTGGAGCCACATATAACAGGACTGGAGAGTGGCCAATGTGCCTCGCCTGTACAAAAAACGGACAGAAGCCTAAACCTGCGAACTACAGGCCAGTCAGCCTGACATGATCCGTGGGGAAAATCCTGGAGACTATAATCCGGGACAGAATAAATATCACTGAGAAATATATGGGTTAACTAGGGACAGCGAGCATGGATTTGTCAAAGGCAAATCTTGATTTTCGATTAGGAAAAGGAGAGGGTGGATAAAGGCACTGCAGTTGATGCAGTTTATATGGCCATTGGAAAGGCATTTTACAATGAGCCACATGAAAGAAATATAAGAAAGTTAGAAGCCCATGGTATAAAAGGAACAGTGGCTGCATGGATCCAGAACTGGCTGGGACACAGAAAGCAGACGGTTTTGGTGAACGGCTGCCTTTTTAGCTGGATGGAAGTTTACAGTAGCGTTCACCAGGGATCGGTATTATGACTTCCGCACTTCTGAATGTACATAAATGATCTGGACTTGAATATAGCAAGTACCATTTCCAAGTCTGCGGACGACAGAAAGTTAGGTAGGGTAGTAAACAATGAGAAAGATAGTAGCCAACTGCAGGAAGACATGAACAGAATGATAAAATGGGCAGACACGTGGCAGATGAATTTCAATGTGGATAAATGCGAGGTAATGCATTTTGTACACAGAATTAGGGAAGGCAGTGCAGGCTACGTAATACAATCTTAAGGGTGTAAATGTACAGAGAGATTTGTGGGAGCAGGAAAGTAAATCCTTGGAGTTGGCAGCACAGGTAGACAATGCTGTATAAAGGGCAAATGAGATGGCAGGCTTTTTAAATAGGGGGATAGATTACAAAAGGAGGCAGATTATTGTTAACATATATAAACAGTGGTTAGGCCTCAATTAGAATACTGCGCCTAATCATGGGCCCCACACTATAGGAATGATGCGTAATCATTGGAAAGGGTGAAGAGATGATTTACGACGATCGTCCAGGAATGAGGAACATTGGTTATGAGGAAAGGCTAGAGAGACTAGGATTTTTCTCATCGGAGCAGAGAAGGTTACGAGGACATCTAACAGAGGTCTTCAAAATAATCAGGATATTTGTTAGGTTAGAAGGGGAAAAACTGTTTCCACTGGTGCGTGTGTCGGTGACTCGATGTCATAGATTCAAAATGGTTTCTAACATAAGCTGAGGGGAGGTGAGATGAAATGCTTTCACGCAGCGATTTGTTCGAATCTGGAACGCGTTGCCTGAAAGAGTGATCGAGGACGATTCGATAACTAAATTTTAAATGTGATGGACGGGTATTTGAGGAGGACGGGTTTGCAGGGTTATGGTTGAAGGGCTGGGGAGTGAGATTGACATTGATTGTTCTGCTCGAAGAGCCGGCACATATTCGATGGGCAGAAAGGCATCTTTTTGTGCTGTACGATTCTACGATTCTATAATTCTAAGAAGTTAATCGCAACAATAAAAATGCATGGTATTGGAGGTAATTTTGCGATGTGGCACCTAATTGGTTTCGGGTCACGGAACACATGTTTGCGAAAAAGGGGAAGTATCTCTGAATAGGAGCAAGGGATAATCGGTTTTCTCCAGGTTGCTGTACGGAGGACTTTCTCCAAATATAAACGACTTGGATGAAGGAATAGACAAATGAAGATCGCATGAAGAATCAAGCTTGTGCGCTGTAAAGACACAGTGTTGAACTCGAGATATCTACGGTGTATTGTTCTGTTATAAGGTCTGTCAATTGTACCGGCCTTTGGTCTGACCCATCGGGATATTGGGGAATAATGAACGAATAATAATAATAAAACAGTCTGATATCTGGTTGTACACGGATGATGGCTGATTTTATTTTCTGACACCTGCCATTAACTTATTGTCCATTATAATTCTCCCACATGTGACTTTAACTGTCCCAGATATCCCTTGGTTACTCTTTTTCTCTTAGCGTATTAATATATGGTGTACTATTGCCCATGAAATCCCTTGAATTTTCCCGAAAATCCATTTTACGTTGCATTACTTTCTTCAATCAGGTTATGAAATAACAGCGAGCAAGAGATTGTATCAAATAAAAATTAGCAGACGATATATTTAATGGAAGCACAGTCTACTTTATAAGCGTATCAAAAAGAGAAGCTTAGTGAAAGCAATTGCCCATTTAGGGACCAAACAAGAAATGTTCTTGTGGAGACAAAGTGAATGGCTAACTTGCTGAATGAGTAATTTGCCTCTGTCTTCATAAAATAAGAAAATGAATCAAATGAAATTGTATAGGAGGAGAGAGGGCAGCAATTGTATAAGATAACAATAAACCGAGTGGAGGTAATACAAAGACTGTTGGCGCTAAAGTTAGACAAGTCAACCCGTCATTGGGATGCAACCAGATTTACTGAGGGCCGTACGGGTTGAAATAGCGGCGGCTCCGATTACAAAATTTCAATCATTTTGGACACAGGGGAATGGGGTTCTACAGGAATGGAGGGTTGCAGTAATCCTGGACAAAGTAAATTTTGACGACAAAAATAAGGCTCAACAAGGCAAACCCCACACGGATTTGTTCAATCGAAATCCAGCCTAACAAATTGGTAGTTTTTTGATCTGACCATATCGTTCAAGCTTCCTAAGACGCCGTGATTCTGCCAGAGAACTGGAATGCTTCAAATGCTATTCCAATGCACATAAAGTTGCGGATGTTCAAGCCCGGGAACGACAGTCCATTCAGCCCAAATTTAGATGCAAGAACAACAACAAGATCAACTTGGATTTATACGGCGGCCTCCACGCCGGACGGCGTCTCAGAGCGCTTCAGAGTCACGGATCCCGTGGCCGAGCCAGGGGGAGGGGGAGCAAATTGAACAAAGGCGCTGTCGAAAATAAAGTTGTTGAGCAGAGAGCTGAAAATAGGAAGAGTGGGAGTGAGGTGAAGGGAGGAAGGAAGGGAGTGCCAGAAACACGGGGCGTATTGGCTGAACGCTCGGCCGCCAAGAGCGTAGCGGAGGACTCGTGGGACAATGAGGAGGCCATACCCGAAGGAAATAAGGCAACGGGCACTGTTTTGGGAAGAGAGGAGGTCAGTGATGTACGGGGAGCAGAGGAGTGGAGGGATTTGAGTACAAGGCTGAGGATCTTGAAGTCGATCCTCTCTGGAACAGGCAGCCAGTGCAGTCTGGTCAGGACGAGGGGAATCGGTAAGCGCAGTTTCGTGCGGGTGGGAATGCGGGCGGCACAATTTTGAATGATGTGGAATTTATGGATGGTATTGGATGGGAGAACGGCGAGGAGGGCGTCAGAGCAGTCCAGCCGAGATGTGACAAAGCTATGGACCACGGTTTCAGCGGCTTTTGGGGAGAGTTATTGGCGGAGACGGCGATCCGTCGGTGATGGTAGAAGGAGGTGCTGGTGACAGACCGGATGTAAGGGAGGAAGGATAATTTCGGGGTCGAACCTGAAGTCTACATTGTGTACGGGTTCTGAGAGTTTTAGTGGGAGGTCGTGTTGATGGAGGAGGTGAGAGCCATGAGATTCTAGATGTTGAAGAGAGCCAATGAGTATGGCTTCGGTCGTGTCAAGTTTAGCTCAAGAGAATTTGCGCTCATCCAGAAACTGAATCTGACAGGCAGAAGATCAGGGGACTGGGGGGGTCACAAAAGAGGTGGAAAAATAGATTTGGGTGTGGTCAGCATGCATGTGGAAATGCACCCCATGTCTACAGATGACAACAAAAAGAGGGAACATGTAGGACAGAAAGAAGAGGCCGCCAAGAATGGATCGTTTGCAGGAGAAGACGTTTGTGCAGATGTACTGCTGGCGGTTTGTGAAATAGGACTCGAACCAGACGAGTGCGGTCCCATTGAGGTGGATGACGGAGCAAAGGCAGTGGTGTTGGATGACGCAGGAAAGGCAGTGGTGGAGGATGGCGTGATCGAGAGTGCCGAACGCGGCGGAAAGGTCCAGGAGGACAAGGAGGCAGAGAGAGACCTGGTCACAGATAGAAAGGATGTTATTTGTGAATTTCACAAGCGCAGTCTCTGTACTGTGTGCGGAAACCGGACTGGTGGGGTTCGAAGAGAGAGTGGGATGCGAGGTTAGAGCGAAGTTGGTTTGCAACAACGCGATCTAGAACTTTTGGGAGGAAGGGCAGCTTAGAAATGGGGCGGTCGTGTCTGGGGTTTGAGGGATCTAGAGAGCGTTTTTTCAGAAGGTGGGTAATGACAGAAGATTTGAGGGAGGCAGGGACTGATCCGGAGGAGAGGGACTGTTTGATGATGTCAGCCAATAGTGGGCAGATAAAGGACAGTTCTGTGACCAGTAAGCTGGTGGGGATGGAGTCGATGCAGCAAGTGGAGGGTTTCATGGAGATGATGGTGGGTGAGAATGAGGATGTGGAGCTGGGGAGTAAAGAGTACATAAAGGGTTTGGAGGTATGAACAGATGATGAAGACAGTGAGGGGGAAATAGAGCGAGTGGTGGTAGGAGACAAGGTGCAGGGGGATGAGGCTGCCTGGCCGTTGTTAAGTTTTATAGATGAAACGAAGTCCATGACCTCCTCGCACTTGGCATTAGATATGGAGATTGAGGAGGACTGATGGGGGGAACTGGGGGAAGCGGGTAGTGGCAAAAAGGATGTGGGGATATGTTGATCCTTCAAGATGATATTGGAGTAGAAGGCCGTTTTTGATCAAGTCAAAAAACTTCGGTAGCTGTGGAGATGCTCGAGTCACAGTTGGAGGTGAGCTGCCAGGCCAGTTGTCCGCCATCTGCGCTCGAGCAAACGGGTTTGATTTATTGGCGGCGCAGCTGGTTGTTGTACCGGGGGGGGGGGGGGGGCTTGGGTGGGTTTGCAGATGGTCCTGTATTTTAGGGGGACGAGGGAATTGAATGTGGAGGAGTTGCCATCATGGAGCAGCAGTTATTCGGAGCAGAGCAATACTCCTGGATTTCATTGATTCGGGATTTAGTTGATTCAGCACTTGGTTTTCAAGTCAAGATGTCTCAGCAGACTTGCTCTGGAGTTAACTAACGTTAACCCTATTACACTGTAATATTTCTACATCGTTGTAGCCAATCAAGGTATACACCACATTGTCCAGTTTGACGTGCGTTCATGATCAGCGAATGTTAGGTTTTTATCCCATTCCCCACTTTCCGGTCTTAAAGGTCAGATAATAGTAAGCGACCCACTTCTGATACAGTCACTTACTCAGGTTAATAAACCCTCCGGCTTGGTGCCAGCCTAACTGAGTCTTCAAGAGGTATTCACTGTGTCCTCTCTAAAAGAGGAGTTTGCTCGGTTTAGGGCTGTATCTACTGCTTGTTATTTTGTTATGTGGGACCATCAATACATTCCATTTAAGAGACTGGTTAATCCTTATCAGTATCCCGAGATGGTGCGAAAGTCTTCTTGTTTAAACAACTTGCTCATTAGTTTCTATTCTTCAGCGTTACCTTCTGCAGCTCGGTAGGCCCTTCCTGAATCTAGAGACTTATTGCTAAACGGAGATTCTGTGTCGACCGGTACCTTGGACCGTTACCTTTGTGGGCTTCTTTATATTTCCTGGTAAGTGATGAACCTCTGCCCTTTTCCGAAGCTGTCTTGTTATTCTTTCAAAAACAGAGATAACCAGGTGTATCCCACGCCATGAATGTCAGAACTTTATCCATTCTATATTTGTTTAATGTTCATTGTTATTAGACTACAACTTCTATAATTTAACAACACGAAAACATGGAATTAAATGTGACCGGCAGGATGTTGCGAGGCGCAGATCAGCAAAAGGAATTGTGAGCTTGCATTGCCTAAGCAACTGTAAGTGGCAGCTAATATATCCTTCTCATTGCTGGGTGTCGAATTATTTTTGGAAATGCTGATCGTGTTCAATTTCATTCAGTTCTAGCCATAGAGTAAACAAGTCAAATTATATTAACACTTATATCCATTTGATTGGTCGGATGGAAACTGCAGCACTAAGACTGTGCACCTCCTCATATTAAGAAAGATAATAATTTACTGCAATGGATGCAGTGGAGATGTATACGAATGATAGCTGGAAAAAGTGCCAGTATATTTACTGACTTATTGGGAGTTATGTGAGTTTCGTAGCCATCTATCTGTCGAAGAGGCCAACCTCGTGTCAGTCCAGAGCAGCCAAAAGAATTTACGTGATTGAGCCGTTAAAAGATGAACCAGTAAACATGTCAAAGCTTGTCACTGAGGGCATCAGATGGCATGTATCCAGCTGATGACCTTTTATCAAAACGGTAAACAAATTTAATTTATATCGATGGGTACATAATATTCAGGACGACTGTCCCAAGCGTAAGGTGTGGTGACGTCCTCGGCTCTTACATTGAGAGGACGACAACCAAATTTATTGTATGAATGGCGGCACTGGAGGAGGAAGACTGACTAAGTATATTGGTCATGTTCACATTGCAAAAGAGATGATTGGGCAGCGACACGATCCCTGTTTTTAGTAGACCCAGAGGAGGTTACCTATGTCTGAACCGGGTAGGATGGTGGGGGGGAGGGATGAGGGTTGGTTGGGCTATGCGGTGTGGGATGGGATGGAATGCAAAAAAAAACTACACAAATCGTACTTCAGAGAGCGAATAATGAATCTGTGGAAATTGCTCTCCAGGGAGAAGGTTGAAGCAACAAGTGATGATTCTTTCAAACCCCGATCAGAGAGTTTTCTCTTATGAAATAATTTTACAGAATATAGTACGTAGATACATTGGGCGATGTGTGCATCTCACGTTGCCTGTCTGTCATTGTTTTGGTTAATATATTGTTCACTTTCAGTGGATAAGAACAATTCTTTCTGGTCGATGTTAGGCCAAGACAAGACCAAACCTCTCTAAATCCCCAAACGAGCATCCTATAACGGCCCTCATCCCCGATCATTGACCTCAGCTTCCATTCATGACCTTTGATCACAACCCACAATCTCAGTCATTAAATTAACATGTAACCTGCCTGACTCAGAGACAGACACGTTCTTTATCACTGCACAGGTTTGATTTCATTCCAGATTTCTGTTGTTGAACACGTCACCTTAAAGCTATCTCAAACCCTATGAGATCCTGCTTACCTCCCCCAAGGAATCGAGTCAGCAGTTCGATCCAGAAGCTCAACATTGGCGTTTCACAATCAGTTGAGCAAATATTCTGTTCTCTGTCGAGACGTTTCTGGGATATAAAGAGTGGCAGCGTTGAGTGTCAGTCTAACCTGTTGTTTGCAGCACTGACACTCTACGCTGGTGATAGACAATGTTGCGGGCTTTAGCCTCTGTTTTTTGGCAGGATCTGCCAACACTTTATCGGACACTGATAGTTTATTTTCCTATTCTGGCATCTGTTGGTGTTACAGGTAATTCATTACAGCCACATTTGACTTGCTTTACTTTGCTTTAATTCTGCACATGACATTAACATCTACTTCTACTTCTCCAGCTGTGAACCCTAGTCCGCTGATGTCTGGTCACTTTTTTGATGGACGTCACTGACTGGATGAGGGCAAACTTCCAGCAGCTGAATGTCGGCTCTCCTTCAGACTCACAAAACCCATCGGCAACTGAGCCGTCACCTGTGATGCTCGGCTTTCCCTCCAACATATGTCCATTCCCTGACAAGGACTGTTTTTTTTCCCTCCTCTTCCAAACCGCCCGCCTGCATCCACCCCTCACCAAAATCACAGCCGACACCTCGCCCACGGCCGGTTCATTTCCTGGCAGAAATATTCCTCTTTTGTCCTGATCAGTTGCCTTCCCTCTCGCTCTCCTCCTGGCTTCTTGTAGGTCTCCGTCACCGTTAAGCATTCCAGGTCGCTACCGTGCGTAAAGGGCGACCCCCAAATCATAAGTTGTTGTTCTTGTTGAGCGGCAGAGAGCTGCCAGGGCAGGGAATGGTTTGAAGATGAGATTGAGGATATTGAAACCGATCTGTTCCGTGGAAAGGAAGCAGTGAAGCCTGGAAAGCACTGGAGGGTTTGAGATGCAGAGAATGCTGAGAATGAGTACATGGTGGAAACGTATTGAATCTGTCGGATGTTGTGAAGGGAGAAGTTGCGGAGACCTGGGAGAAAGGCATTGGAGATGTATAGAAATTGTTGGGTTCTGACCATAAGCAGCATCATTGTTTAATACATTTAAATCTTACCTCTAAGAACTGCATGAAATGTTACCAACTTTGTTTCTCAATAAAGAACAGGTAATTTGAACACATAAAGGTGATGCTGTTTATTTACAGTTTGAGGATAAACTGTAGTGCGTGAATTCGCTTCACTTATTTTGATATTGCGAATTATTTTGTGCGTGATGTGTATTCTTTTCAGTACAATACAGTGGAATTTTTGAATTCGTCGTCAAGCAGTGGATGTGGACATTCGGATTCATGATCTCATTTGAAGGAACATATATTTTAAGTTAAATATGATTCACGCATTTCAAATGATAATCTGTGAATTTACGTCACCCGGGTCTTGTCAGATGGTGACATGATTCTAACGAGAGAAGATTAATGTTTACTTGTCCATTAACTCGACCAAAAAACGTTAACGAATTGATAAAAAATATAAATCCTACATTTCATATTGCACTATTCAATCATCGCGGGTCGACAAGCGATTCACTGATTCAAAGTGTAATGTCGAGTGCCAATTTATTTTGTGCCCGAAACATGGCATCCTGTTGCGGAGAGCAATGTCCAACAAACAGCCATGGATCGACCATCTTCATTTGGTGGTTTGTTGGCCTGGAAAATTGGAGAAAGTTCGTTCTCTCTTCTGATAATGTCACTTCATTGCTGTGTGAATGATGTTTGAGCGAAATAGCATAAACTGACGGAGCTCACAGGTAATTATGTTTGTTTGCTGTTCCTTCATCTTACAGCGAATCTCTTGGTCATTGTGGTCCTGTCTCGGGGAAAGTGCGGTCTCTCAAAATGTATCACCCGCTACCTGGTGGCCATGGCAGTGGCCGATCTCCTGGTCGCCATCAACGATGTGATTTTGAATAGAATCTATTCGTTTTATTTCGATCGCACATTTCTGGACATCACTCCACTTTGTTCGCTCAGAATGTTGTTGATTTCGGCGGTGACACACATGTCAGTCTGGTTCACGGTGGCGTTCACCTTTGATCGCATGGTCGCCATCTCTTGTGTGCAACTGAATACAAGATATTGCACCGAGAGAACAGCAGCGGTTGTTGTAGGAGTGATTTCTTCTCTGAGCTGTTTCACCGCTGTTCCCTGGTACTTTATGTTTGAGCCCTGGGAGATACTAAACAAAGTGCCTTGGTATTGCGAGTTCAAAGCAGCTTATCACACGTCACCCACATGGATTGCTTTTCACTGGTTTGACACCATCATATCCCCTTTTGTTCCATTCTTCCTGATTTTGCTGATGAACGTAGTGACCGTCAGACACATCGTATTTGCCAACAGAATACGCAGAAAACTCCTGAACCAGAAGAGTGAAAGCGGTAATGATGCAGAAATGGAGAACCGAAGGAGATCCATCATCTTACTCTTCGCCATATCAGGCAGCTTCATACTATTGTGGTTGATGTACGTTTTAGAGTTCATACTCATACGGACTTTAGATAATTTTTACTACACAAGTCACAGAGACCCAGCGTTTGTGGTCCGACAGGTGACAGTCATGCTCAGGGCTTTGAGTTGCTGCACAAACACCGTCATTTATGCTTTAACGCAATCTCGGTTCAGAGAGGATGTGAAATATCTGGTGACCTATCCTTTTAAACTGATCTTTAAGCGCGTTAAATAAAGGGAATTATTTTCCACTCTGGGAGTAATTTGAGGAACCTTGCAAAGAGTCATAGTTTATCAAGACAGGTGATGAATTGGTATTTATTTCAAACTGTCTGGAGCAATAATAACATTCGTTGCATTTAATATATAGTGCACTAACACGTCGTTGAGCCATTTGAAAGTGGTTCGCAGAATATATTGTGAAACAGTTTCCAAATTTTAACAGATGAATCAGCTTAGAAGGCTTCGTTACTGCTGCATAAACTAACATCCAGCTTCCTTTAAAACTCAGTTCTCCCAAGGTCATCTCACAACAAATAAATAATAAATGTTATGCAGAAAATTGTGTTTAAGCACCAAGTAATCAAGAGTCTAAAGAAGAGAGCAATAGCAAATCAAAGGATTGTATAAATAAGAGTTGATTGTGAAATTTGAATTGTTGGCCAGCCATATGAACCTAATTATTTTAGAAATGTAAGGAGAAAGAGAAAGAGAAATGTTTGAATCAGTGGTGAAGCAGCCGAAGCTGACCAGTTTACGTTGGGATATTGGGTGAGAGGAGGATCTAGTTTGCTTCTAAAATGTGGAATTCATTTTTGTACCGGTTTTCAGTTCATCTTAAAGGTAAAAAAACAGTGTTTTCTTGAGGTGTGTTCAAGAAATGGTCACTTGAGAATGATAATTATTAATATTGACAGCCGTTACGCTTGTTGTAGCAAATTATGTAATAAATGAAACCTGGAATTTATCTCTGAAAAAACATTTGTACTTTTAGCTGAAATATACCTATTTCCCGTTCTGTCGGTCCTTTTTCACATATTCACCTGACCAGCCATTGAATGAAGTATCACCTAATTTTTTTAAAAAAAACCCTGTGTCATCTTTCGTTCTCTTGTTCTTCAAAAGATTGGAAATTCAAGGAGTCATTGTGAAAGATAACTATATTGACACCAGCAATGCTCGTGTTTGATATTGCACGTTATCAGCCGCGCGGCAATCACTATCTGCAGCGGGAGGAGTGGCGGTGGCTAAGGATGTGACTGGTAAGAGAAATGTTTGCCTTCCTGACACACTGAAGCAATGGCCGTATTATTCCACTCTCCACACTGGGGCCTTCCCAACCGCCGGCTCCTGCTGCTGCCATACGAGGATTTTCAGCAGAGAGGGAGCGGAAGGTGGAAGTTTGGAAATAGCTTCAGGCTGCATAAATTCACCCACTTGGCCACATGCGTCAGATATTTTAATAATAATAATAATATTCCTTGCATTTGTTATAGCGCTTTTCACGTCGGGAGGACGTCCCAAAGCGCTTCACAGAACGCACTGTAAAGTGAATTGACTGTATATTTGTGGGCGAACGCGGCAGCCAATTGCGCACAGCAATATCCCACAAACAGTCGTAGATTGAAAATGACCAATTTATTAGTATTTTTGGTTTTGGAGGGATTATTATTGGGTGTGTGGAGTAAGGAAACTTGCCCAAGATTTCGCTCTATGCCTGGAATTGAACTCAGGTCTCTCGCTTCCAAAGTGAGTGCTCTAACCACTGAGCTACAGGACTCCACGCTTTTGTACAACGCTTTTGTAAAATGACGAGACTGTGTGTTACGTCGGTGAATGTGTTAGTCAATTTGCAGTGAAGTCAGGGTCCAATTTGGTTTTGGGGAATTCTCTGCCACGACACCAGGGGAATCCCATTTCTATTGATCTGCCCTGTCATTTTCCAGAATATGGCACAACAAAATTGTGTATCCAGACTGTCACACAAACAG
>NW_024704793.1:0-80782 GCF_018977255.1 Callorhinchus milii | reverse complement strand
ATGGGAATTACATAAGCGGATTTCAAAACACAAATGCAACTCAATCTATTTCCTATCTTTGTTGTACTAATTAAACTACGGTGTCTGTCTGCTCTACAAGAGGGATCCCTATAACCTATTGACGTACATACAAGATGTATACCGCATCGGAAAGCTATTGCACCTGCGAGTGACATGTGCGGATTTGTTTCCGCGCTTCTCGTATCGTTTATCAGTTATATACAGTTTTTTGTTATGGCTGTAGTTTCACATTGTGGCCCTCGAATCAAACGGCGCTGTGGCACTGTGCGCCACAGAGCATCGACGGACACACTGCAGTTACACCTGGTGACCGCCGGCGGATGGTGTGGAGGATAAGTGCAGCTGATGTGTATCTAACAGGCGATTGTCACTGAGCAAAGGGAGCAGAGGGGTCACTGGGGTTGAAGGAAATCGCAGAGGTAAGTCAGGAAAGGGCTTGAAAGAAGATTCATGGCGGGGACTTTACCACATTTCAAAGTAAAGTATCCAAAGTGTTTAGAAACATTCTACAGACGTGAAGGAAACTGTCAAATAGTGATTTATGTAATTTATGATTTATGTGTTGATCTGACTCAAAATTCTACCGTCTCTCATTTACCCATCACAGCTACTTGACTTGTCCCAACAGCTGCTGTGGCTGATGTTGCTGTTGGTGTGAAGGGGAATAATGTATGAAAGTTCAGGCTGTTTGCTCCACGGTGTGAGAGCAGGAAGCTGCTCACTGACTGACTGCACACGATCACAGCTGCTTCCTGACAATTGTGCTCTGAGTTCCTGCCCCACCTGCAGGCAGCTTGAATCATTCTGTGTGAAGCGACTTTCCAGCCGGAAGACTTTAGATATAAAAAGTAGCAACTTGTTTAGCATTTCGCTAATGTGCTTTTCTGGAACATATACTGTTCTGTCGCATGGACATACAATAATTTACTGTAAACTCGAAGTCTTGAATCGCAATTGCTAAAATAAACCAGAAACAATACAAAAATATAAAGAGACAGAACACTCTCCATCATTTCTATTGTTTGCTAAGTAAAGTTAGCGCCTCTTATTTATTTTTTTAATGCAGGAAATACTACAAGCGATGCATAAAATGTGTTGACAAAGGCAGCCAGGCAATAAAAGTGATATAACAAGCTGAGTGTAAGAGGCACTGCACATTATTATCTGGGCGATTAGGCTGTACATCTCTGCCACCTTACACAAGCGATGTACTGCACTGTATTAATTGTCCACTGTTCAAATAATCTAACACATGTTACTATTCCCACATTGAGACTGTGTATAATTACACATTTTTTGAAATGAACAGCCTAATAAGGCCATAGACTTATTTATTTGGGTCGCTGGGAAGAGGGATGAACTGAAACTCAATAAGCCAGAACAAGAATATACGTGGAGACAAAGCTGAGAAATGGACTGAGAGAGAATTGCACAGAAGCCATTGCAGTCTCCAGCGACCTTGTCAAATCCTCAAATGTAACAGGAAACAATATTATCGTTTGAGCGCGACAGACTTACAATCAACCCGGCACACACGAATGGAGAAACACACTTTATTACATATAAATGGATGATCGGTTTCAAATGTGTTAAATTATTATCATTTTCAAATGATTAATTTTTTGGTCGTTTTCAAAATATGTCGAATGTCGCACTTTTTCGCCAACACATCACCGAGTGACTGACCACCAAGGTTGTCCTCACATTCAGCAAGTAGATACCTTGGTCATGTCATGAAATGGTGTCTAGAATAACAATCATTGATACATTGCTTTAGAAAATTCTGATTTACATTTTGCTACACAGTCCATGAGAGTATTCCGTAAGGAGGCCACACGGGAGCTGTTCTGTGCCCTTTAGTTAAGAGCCATTGCACTGAATACTTTCTTAGAGTGTGAGATTTATGTTGTATTTTGACAGATTTGCTGGAAGATAGCAGCTCTTTCCGACGGTTTGCAGTTCCACATGCAGTACCCCAAAAAGTATTCAGGTATCAGTGTTGGCTGCTCATGTAACTCTGCAGCGGTTTGTTTCAGTTCAGCATTTCAATGTGGAACGGAAGATTTTCACTGGGAATTATCTATGTTGGTTTCTAATTTTGTTGAACTGAATATCGGAGTCAGATGAATGTTATATTTTACAGCCTTTGTGAATTTTGAACATATCTACTGCCGGGACTCTGCTACTGAGGAATGTTACCTGTGTGACTATGCAATGTGCCAGAGAGAATTACAAACCACAAATGTACAAACTCCTCGAGCAAACAAGTAGCTCAAACACTGAGAATTACACCCAGAACAAGTGGTGCGTTCATATTCGGACTCTGAGATCCCAATGCTGACTGTTGTTCCCAGACATTAATTCAAGTCCACTCTCCCGGGTCAGGCGACTTCGAATGCAATATGAACGTTTTGAACGTCGAGTAGATGTGAACAGGAACTGTATCAGACACGAGGATTATTATCATTATTAATATGATTATTACATCTTTTATTTGTATAAGGGAAACTAGTTTTAGACGGTTTACTCGGAAACAGACTATATGATAATTGCAACATCAGCTTCAGACATTCAGGAACACAACCACAGTGTCTGATGACAATCCCTGTTAAACTCTCACTCGCAGTTAACTGGAAGCTGCTGGGATACCAGCGTTTGGGCACAGCGACAATGAAACCATTTCTGATTTAACCTTCATTTAATATCGTTCCAGTTTTCTTCTCCTCTTGTTCTGAAGGAATGTGATTGCTCTGACATTGCATTGGGCACCAATTCCACCAGCAGCAATCGCTATTCGGCATCTAACGCCAAGGAGACTTTTCATGCCTGGTTTGAAATCATAAGCATATATTCTATGAAGCGCTTTGAACGTCGAGCAGATGTGAACAGGGGCTGTATCAGATACGAGGATTATTACCATTATTATTATTATTATTATATCTTGATGCCCATGTCGGAGATGAAGTAAGGAATCGATTACAAGAAGCAGGAAGCAATCATTTACGGCAGTTCAGAACATCGCTAACAATAGGAAATAATGAATATTTGAATTGAGTTACAATACAAATTTTTACCCACAATAAACTCTCACTGCACACTACTCTCCATGTTGTGCAGTACCGTGACACCTTGCAATGACGTGGGAAGGCATTATGTGAATTGCATGAATTGTTATAATAATTATGAAAATTATATGAGGATAAGAAAATAAGAATTACAGAATGAAAAAAATGTCCGCTACCACCATCTGGTAGTCGCATGCACGTGTCATGTCCCAAACAATATAATGATTCAATACATATTATTTCCAAAGGTAACCTATCTCATTTACTTTTAGAAGAATCAGTAGTTTCGGCTTCCTTCATCTCCCTATTTTTAACATTCGCTCACTGAAATAATGTTGAAAAGATTCCTTTTGAATTTACCGCCTCCTCGACACAACCTCAAACACGCGCGCACACAAGTTGAAGGAAGCAATTTGCGATGCTTCAGAGTCAGTGCGAGGGTTAATACTTCTGACACTTATATTAATATTAATTTGCTGTAAGTGCCGAATGTCCAGGTACATTTATTGATCTGTGTAAGTCAGAGGGAATGTGGCACGTGACTCCCCTCAGTCCTGCAGTTATTGGTCGATTCTCCACCCCCTGCCCCACTGCCCCTTGTTATATAGCGGTCACTGGGGACTGAGGCCATCTGTCCGGCAGCTCTCTGGCCCTCGGTTATTCGGCTCAAGTCTCAGTTCTGCCAAGTGCCCAGAAACATGAGCTCCTTGATTTCTCTCAGTCTGCTGCTGGCTGTCTTCTCCCGTGAGTTATATTAGACTGACAGTCTCACTGTTCCTGTGGCGGTGTTATTCTCTCTGCAATGTCACAGAGAAAGGAGATTTCACAGTCATTAATCTTCGGTCATTTATTATTTACAGGTGTACAGGCCGATGTGGTGCTGACACAGCCGCCGACTCTAACCGGGGAACCTGGCCAGGCCCTGAGACTGACCTGCAAAACCAGCGGGTTTGATCTCAGTACCAGCTGGATGACCTGGTTCCGACAGGTTCCGGGGAAGGGGCTGGAATGGCTCCTTGAATACAAGAATCCATCCAACAAGAATTACGCGCCTGGGATTGAAAACCGTGTCACTGTCATCAAAGAGGATTCCAAAAACATCTTCGATTTGATCATCAAAAGCCCGAGAGTGAACGACACCGCCATCTATTACTGTGCAAGAGGGTCACAGTGAGAGGAAACGGGGCTGAACTCCTACAAATACCCAATGGGAGGAAAGGCAGCCGCTCCCACCCTAAACTGAGGGTCAGATATGGTGTCAATGCTGTGTCTGTAGCGATGTTTAAAGCAAAAGCTGTCAATTGATTTCTTATCACTGTGAACCAACGCAGTGAATGGTGGTTTAATTGGGGTGAATGAACACTTTGTTGGTGTTGTAATATTCTGTGAATTCAGCTGGTCAGTCACTGTGTGCTGTTTGAGGCGGGAAGGACTGCGATTGGAGAATGGCGACGTGACGGTTCACATACATCATTTTGTTACAAAGTGCTGAGATAATTGTTTCCGGTTTCTGTGTCTAGGAAAAAAAATATTGGATAGACCATATGTAATACCAGGGGAGAAGAGTCCCTTTTGGCAGTGAATTTTGGTAGCCAGTATTGAGCAAAAAATGGTGGTCAGTATTTGTATGGAACTGAGTCACTGTGTCTACAGTGGGTCACAATGCTGCATGGAGACACCTCTTCATACAAAAACTCCAGAGAGAGAGGCTGCTAATCATTGTCATCTCTACAACATCCACATGAACCATATAACTGACACTGGAACTGGAACAGCCTCAGAAATAACGTTGTATTTAAACGATGTATTAACCCATGAATTCCGAATTATTTCGATTGCAAACACGATTGAGGTCTGGGGCGTATTAACCTGATGGAACATTAATCAAAAGTCTCTGATCCACATAGGAGTACATGCTAAATGGAACACTAGAAGAAGCCTCACCGGAGAAGTTGAGTTGAGTTTCCATTCCTACTGAAATTTCAGCTCAGTTTTTGTCACTTCATTCTCTACAGGAGTTTATGTAATAGTGTGTATCACAGTGACACTGGAATCACGGCATTAACTATCAATACAATAACCCTTCAATAGCAAACCTGTAAACCGCTCTCGGTCCTGGCTTGTGTGTCCCATGAAATAGCAGGGGTTTGGTGTTTTTAAAATGTACCTATTTCTGAGGGTTTTACCGGATCATAATAGACGTATCACACAATATATCCTCTTCAATCTGTGAGAGACAAGAAAAGGTGTTTGGCAGAAACTCTGCAAAAAGCCAAAAATACAAACTATTAACAAGTAAACGTACAGGAGTGCAATTGTTTTCACAATACAATGCAAACATATCGTGCATTGAAATTATTTTGGGGAAGTCAACGTTGACATAATCGTCTGTTTGTGTGTTCTGCCCACAGAGCAGGTTGTTGCATTGGGCGGCCCACAGATTGTAGTACAGTGACACCTGGGGACAAGGCACTATGGTGACTGTGACTGACGGTAAGAAACAGAAATTCACTCGATCACTAAAGGGGCGGAATTAGATTTTTATATTTGTTTCTTGCACTTTATCAGCTATCTAAAGAACTCAGCTCTTTCTGAGTTTAATGTACTTTAAAGTGCTTTCGCTGTCATTGTTAGTTTGCTTTGGATTAGGCAACCGATGTTGAAGTCATCGTTGCTGGTATTTTTGATGGTTATTTGAATGCACAGCTGAGGTTGCACTGAATAATTTCTGCAATGTCTGATCGCCATGACTGGCGGCTGCTGGTTTTCGGGTTTAATATCCTCAGGAATGGTATAAAAATGTTTAAATCTGTGTCACAGTGTTGGGGATCAAGGTCTGAATGTTGCGGGAAGGGTGACGGGAAGATTTTCTTTCAACATATATGTCAATCCGTTATTTAATGTAAGGAAGGCGGCTGCGATTTGAAGCGCCCCATCTCTGCCTCCAACCCGGTAGAGAGGGATGAGTCCGAGAGTAAAGCGGGTTTATACAGCAACTTAAACTGCACGGATGTTACAGAAGTAATAGTGAAGGTTTTCATTTTAGCAAATGTCGGCATTAACGTGTTGCCAAGTCTCATTTCCTCAGCTGCCCCACACATCAATCACGATTTTATTCAGTGGCAGTCAGAGCTCAGACTTTATTTCCATTGAATTTTAACAACAATTGTTTGAACATGAACTCGCTTCCAGCACAGTGCTCAGAGACACAAAATGTCGGTGCTCATCTTGAACCACAAGCTTCCTGTTTATACTAACAGATCTGCGCCCAAAAAAAACGCTGATTTGTTCAATAAGCAAACGGTTAACTGTGAATTACAGGCTGCAATGTAAGAGATCCAGTTCATTATTAGATATTTTAACACACAGCGACACTGGTCACTGACAACAAACTAATGATTTTAGTGATGGCCAGCTCAGTCTCCAGAATCGGCAGAGATGAGGGTGAAAGGGAACAGTTTATCATTTGACTGTAAATACATGAGTTAGTTATTAATTTTGACTATTTGTTCTGCAGCGATTTGTCACTGTGAGATACATTGTACAATGTAAAATGAGTCGTGTGTGATGTGAATGCAGAGTGTGTGAACTGCTGTGCGGTAACTGAGAGCTTTAGGCTGAGGGAAAGAGAATAAGGAGTAACCTGTCGGTTATTACATGGAAACACTGTGTGTTTGAGATGTGAGGGTTCAGGCTGCGAAGGTTTGTTTTCATCAATGTCTTCCCAGAAGCCGAGAAATTCACTTCCCGTCAATCTGTCAGGAGACCATTTGTGGTAAATTGTAAACAGTGCAGAATTATGAATAGTTTCTTCAATTCTGTGCAATTCCTGAAACGAGTTTCCCAGGTCTCTTAAGAAGAAAGGGATTCCGAATTCAAAGTAAATTGAGGTTACTATACACTTCTGCCAAATCTTAAAGTAAAGATACAACGGACTCCCAGTGTTAGACTAGTTTCTAGTTTTATTCCACGTATTTAGAACTGACAAGACGGCAGCCGCGGGGCGGGAAACAGACCCACAGACATCAGAGCTGTTGTGGTTCATTGCTGAACATGGGGCAAGTTTCCTTACTGCACAGATATGCGCAAACACCTCTGTTTAGCCAGCAGTAAATAGTTTGTTCGTGGATTGGCGGATTGCTTTTCCAGGGAAATAAATCCTTCAAGACAATCATAATAATTGAGTTAATCCACGGCTGCTGTTTGGACACCCAGAAATATAATCAATTCATTCATAGCATATTCTGTGAAGCGCTTTGAGTGGCTTTGAAAACGTATGAAGGCGCTATATTAAATGAAAGGATTATTGTTATTATATTCTGAAACATGAATATAAAGCTAATTTGCTCCTTAGTCAATGCAGCCTCTCTGACATCAAACCCCCGGACAGAGACCTATGTCTTTATTTAACCATTTAAGAGCTGATATGTGACACAGATCAAAGAAAATATGCTTTAAATATCTGTGTCTCCTTTTAGCGCTTGGCCAGCGGCTGCTGCAGGTTCTACTGATCACAACCACAAGTCAGACAGGATTCCCTGTGAGAGGCTTTTCCTGAGCACCACACTGATTAAACTCCTTCATTCCCCATGTAAACCACCGAATCTATTCATTACCAGTCAGTCTCTGCCATTTTGAAGCCCTCAGAGAAGCTTCCCTGCGTGGAGGGCACTATATATGTGCAGGTGGTTGTTCTTCTTGTTGTATTACACGATCTTTGTTTTTTTCCTAAAAGAGCTGTTATTAACAGTAATCCACAATTAGTCAGACAAATCAGGAATATTCTATTTTACCACCAACAAAGTGGCCGTCCGATGCGAAACTGGCTGTGGCTATTCTGTAATCAATCTGAACAGAATACATTGTTTTTAAAATGTCAGAGCCAGAATCTCTCAATTCGTAAATTTTCAGACGATTGTGTAACAATGTAGGAATACTGGGATGTTTGGATAATTTTGAAATAAATAGATATTGGCAATTTAAATGTATATTTTAGAAAATAAAGCAACATTTTAATTAAGATTTAATTGATTAAGCAACATTTTCGATTCCAGCTGCTTTTCAAAAAGCCACAATGCCCCTTGCACTTTAAAACCTTGTTGCTCTGTGTAAGAACAGTAAATATTTTCGGCTGTGATGGTTTAGAATTACTTCATGATCACAGGGACACTGTCTGATTTTCTGTGTTTCTAAACTTAAACTGATCAGATGGTGACTTTAAGCTGCTTCTCAGACGGTGCAGAGTCACTGACACCAGATACCCGGACAGACACCTCTCCCTTTACTAATCCATTTCGCAGCTGAAATGTGACATAGAGATTCAAATTCGAGCCGAAGAAAATCCTTCTACAGCTCAGAGAACAGAAAGTGAGATACAACTGTACAGAGACAGACAGACAATCAAGGGTTTGCTGTGTAGAATAACAATTTCTTACTCACAAGGACAGTCAAAGCTTAACCAACATTATTGGGTTCCTAAATTTAAAATGTGGCTATATTTATAAAAACAGTAATATAATTATAATAATATAAAAATCCTTGCATTTGATATAGCGCTTTTCACGTCTTCTAGACGTCCCGAATCGCTTCACAAAAATATACTGTAAAGTGAGTTGTCTGTATATTTATGCGCGAAAGCGGCAGCCCATTGCGCACAGCAATGTCGCAACATTGTCATGGATTGAAAATGACCAATTTATTATTGTTTTGTTCATTTGGAGGGATTATTATTAGGAGTGTGGAGTAAGGAAACTTGCCCAAGGTTTCGCCCTGCCTGGAATTGAACTCAGGTCTCTCACTTGCAAAGCGAGTGCTCTAACCACTGAGCTATAGGACTCCACTAAAGGGCCAAATGTGTCGATAAGGAGCCAATTCGGCTCCTACTTCCCGCCCACCAGGAAGATAGCCCGGCTCTATCCAGCGATTCATTTTATCCTCAAAATGCTCCTCCATTTTCTTCTGGAAATTCAAATTCGAATAAATATTGTTGTCAACATATCAGAAACAATTCGAGAAATTCCTGCTACTCCTGTGTCTCATCCAAGGCCCTGCCCAACACTCTCACTTCTCCCATCAATCTCTGAGAAGTTAATGACTCTGATGGCATTAAACATTTATTTCACACTAACTTTGTTCTGCACCATGGCTGAGTATCTTTAGCATTGGTTTTGCTTTGCTGGAGAAACGTCACCGTCCTAAATACCATCAAGTGGATGATCGGTGGAGCCAGATGAAACAGATCCCAAAACGCACAGTTATTCGTGTAGTAAAATGATGACAAAAATTCCAAATAAATTAAGAATAAGTTATTCTTTAAATATCATCTATGAAAACTTCGGTCTCGAACCAGCATAAGGAGGTTTGAGGCGGAGTGACTGCGGGATGGAATTCCAGAGGTTGTGCTCATGGCTGAAGGCTCCCGAGGTAATGGTGGGGCGGGTGGGTGAGGTAATTGGGGCAGCCCAGAGCCGGCTGAGCATGGGAGCGGGCGAATTGTAGGCGGTTAGGTAGGAGGGAGTCAGTTAGGTGGTGCGATGCCATGGAGGCATTTGTAGGGGAGGATCATGACCATGAACAGGATCCTCTGAAGGATGGACAGCGGATGGAGTTCGGCGAGAGTGGGGGGATGGGTCAAGGAGTGTGTGGCGTGAGAGGAAACGGGCTGCAGAGTTCCGGATAATCTGTAGTCTGTGAAAGGAGGAGTTGGGAAGGCCGTCAAACACGTCGCTTGCATAATCGAGCCTGAAGGTGATGAAGGTCTGAACAAGAGGTTCAGCGGCCTGAAAGGTGAGGTAGTGGTGGAGTCGGGCGATGTTACGCAGAGCGGGGTCATGGCTTGAATGTGGGGAAGTAAAACAGCTGAGCGTCGAACAAGACATACTGATTCTTGACATACCTGCATACATAAACATACACTCAAACAAAAATTGCATACACAAATACATACAGAGATATACATTCCCACACACACCACACACATACACACATATTTTCATTGATTTGTGTCAGTTTTGCTTTAGTTTATCTGCGTGTCTGTCCAAGTTTGAGAAGCGTAGAACTTCATATCTAACTATCCTCTTGTTTTCCAGCTGTACCTACTCCTCCCAGACTTTACGCCCTGCTGGCATCCTGTGGAGAATCCGCTTCTGGAGGCTCAGTGACTGTCGGGTGTCTTGCCTCCAGCTACAGCCCCGATCCGGCCATTTTCACCTGGACATCAGATAAGCAGCTCATCACTGAACAAGTCAAGACTTATCCCTCAGTGCTCAACAGGAACGGTCTCCACACTGTGAGCAGTCAGTTAACAATCGCTGAATCCCAGCTGGGAAACAGCAACATCCATTGCAAGGTTTCACATAAAAGCAACAGCTGGCCAGCCGTGGAAATCCCCTTGGAAGGTCAGTGTTGTTCTCCAAGGTACAGAACAATCACACGTTTTGCTCCCATATTATTCAGGGCAGAACACTCAACATTGCAGGTGTGGGTATGTCACTTTTGTTCATCAAGGTATTGGAATACTCCCATCACAGAGAATCTACAATGGCATGATAATATTACACTCATTTCCCGAGTGCTGCTTTACGCGGAGATAGTATGCATATATGAACAGGTAGAAAGTACTCCAACCAGTTAAGTTGGACCTAGGAAGACAGTGGAGAAACATGACATGAAACAGATAAGCCACAAACTAGGGAGAGGGAAGGTGGGACTCTGAGAAGCTGAGCGAGCTAGCTTTGGAGAGCAAGGCTAGAGCAACGCTCAATGATAAGCAAAATGGTAGGGAAGAATAGAAGAGTTTTCAACACGAAGCCCACTTTAGACTCCATTAGAATATATCAGATGTAATGACTAAAGAGATTGCAATGTTCCTCTTTCTAAAGTGAGGTATTCAATGAGAATATTGAAAGAGATAATTCAATGAGAGAGAAGTATCCATCCCGTGGCTGAGATCAATGTCTGTTTCAATATGTATATCAATTGCACATCAAAAAATATTTGCACCAAACCAAAACCTAACCTGTTATTCAATATCTTGCAGGACCGTTGCCTCCCGTTGTTGTCGTCACACAGTCTTCCCCTGATGACATCGCAATGCAAAAACCGGCCACTGTTGTCTGCTTAATATCTGGTTTCCGTCCGGACAATCTCAGGGTGGATTGGCTGAAGGATTGGCAGCCCATCAACTCAGGTGTTGTGACCTCTCCCTCGGTTAAAGGCAATGGGACATTCAGCACCAGCAGCCGTCTGACTGTCCCCGCCAGAGAGTGGAAGAGCGGCTCCGTGTACACCTGCCAAGTAACCCATGACCCCACACACACGATCATTGTCAACAACATCACCAAGTACTACCCAGGTAGGAGCCACAGCACCAGCTGATAAACATGGCAACAACATAGCTCTCAGTTTCCTTGCCAATGTCCACTTGTGGGAGCTCTGGGGCACTTTGGGTTGAGATCATGCTGTATATTTCACTGGACCCAATGCACATGTGAGCTTTGAACCAAAGTTTATCGATCTGTACAACATGAATAAACCTTGACTCGATTATCCATCACACTATTATCAGGAGAGGGCCAGGCAGGCGCTCTGTGTCACTGTTTTCTCATCTGCTGCTCAAAGGGAGATCTGGCAATTCTCACAGATCCACCTGACTGTGGCTGTAATTCCCATATTCCACAATTTTCCTCCACGTCCACTTTCGCTGAAGTTCCTGATCACAGTTTGTTCCTTCCGAGCAGATATACAGCTAAATGCAGACTGCAGTGTTACAACTCATCTAATGTATATATCTAGTGCTGAGCAGTTGTCAATCGGAGGGAACTGGAAATCAATCGGCCAAATATCACGCCGTGTTTCAAAGAAGATTGTTCTTCTTTCCAGTAAATGATTCCAATACCAACTGACAAAAATATCACGGAACAGCGGTGTGTGTTCAACACAACCAGAACGTGACAATGTTCACGTACAGTATTGCTTAACTTGATCAAATATGAAAACCTGGATATTGGCTGCTACTTGGTTTCAAGTGTTTTTTCCTTTTCTAGGTGGTGGGTGTCTTGAACAAGTCAAGGTTTCTTTCCTGCCACCTTCACCGAAACAAGTGTTGATGGAATGCACTGTAACGCTGACATGTGTAGTGACTAATGCACCACTTGACGTCAACGTGACTTGGACAAATGAACAGACACATTTACAGTCTGGATATGGGAAACCGTCTGCCACTGAGCCTAAGGAAGTGATCAGTAAATTAAACATTTCTACACAAGACTGGACCAGTGGGAAAGTATACTTCTGCGTTGCCAGCCATGACGACATGCCGACTCCGAAAAGAGGAAAGATATCTAAGGGGCAAGGTGAGCAGCTAGTATCTGGAAATGCAAGAATTGCTTTTTATTGCAATTTCATAACGTTGGCAACAGATAAGATTGTGAAAACAATTATAAACAGTCTGTCTGTGCTTTTAAATCTGTTGATAGATTTTCTTCCCTCACAATGGCCAGAAATGTTTACAGGTATAATTTGATAAGCAGATTCTCTCACAAAAATACTGTGAAAAATAATCTAATCGTCATACCTGGACGATATCAACACAGGTTTTCGGGGAGAAATGGAACCAATGGTCTACACCAATGGTCACTCAGTAGAGATAATAAAGTGCTGTTGGGAAATTTCAATCTATAGAAGTGTTCGCAGTCACACCAACAATTAAAAATCACTGAGCACAGACTGAACAGTGACACACATTATAATCAGCTTCTTCTGCGGTATCTCGTACTTGAAGGTTTTTTCTTATTCTCGACATCAGTGTATTGATTTGATTGTGTTCTTCCCACAGTTGGGTACACGAAACAACCTTCAGTGTACCTGCTCCTCCCCTCGGCAGAAGAATTGTCTGCTCAGCAGACTGTCACCCTCAGCTGCCTGGTGAAGGACTTCTCTCCCAAAGAGATATTTGTGGAGTGGACTGTGAATGACCATTTGATTGATGGCAACAAATACAAGAACACCGAGTTGATGGCAGAAAGTTCAGATGGCAACACCTCCATGTACAGCATGTTATCCATCTCAGCCCGAGAGTGGGACCGCGGCTATTCCTTCTCCTGTGTGGTCGGACATGAAACTTTCCCACTGAAGACCCTGACCAGAGTCGTTAATAAATCCAGCGGTAAACCGAGTTTTGTAAACATTTCTCTTGTCCTGATGGACACCGCGAATGCTTGTCAATGAGTGTCTCTAAATAGCGTTGTGCTTACTTATTGAGCACCCGCCTCCCTACCGCAACACTGTCAGTTTGAAGTCATGAAAAAGTAACTCAAATAAAGATCATTGTTTATTTATGTGTCAGACACAGAGGGGATGATTTCCAATTAATTACACAGACAACTTCCGGAGTGAGCAGTTATACATCATTTGTTTGTAGCGATGTTAGTATCAAGTTAGTAAAACAGTGAGTTTGGTTTGGCTTTTCGAAAGCAGGGGATTGATTTCCACTACTTATATACACCCGGTGCAACAGCAAAAAAACGTTAATAGAACATTCCCAAATCATTCTACATCACCAGATACAATCCACGCTCATAACGAATTTTGTTAACAGCATCTTTTGGAATTGTGTGGGAAAGCTAAACCTCTTCCCTTCCAGAATACATTTGCATTGAATAATATCACTTTCCACGCCTAAATACATCTCGGATGCAAACTATGGCCTTTTCTGCTACATTTCCTTTTTAAATAAATGCTTCTTACGGAGAGATACAGATTCTGCTGCAGCAACATATTCACTTAAACACACACTCAGCCATACTTGTACATTTTGAACAAAGACACTCATTCATATTGACATCCGTGCACACTAATACCCACTTAAACTCATATCCACACAGGCCTACTCACACTCACCCAGACCAACACACATTCACTCACAGTCACATCCACCTGGACCCACACACACTCATACCCACCCAGACCGACACTTCACTCACACTCACATCCACCCAGGCCATCAACACACATCCACACACTCCCACATCCACCGTGGTCCACGCATACACGCAAACACTCACACAAAACTGCGTTGCTGTGACACTTGACCAAGTAGGACACTCACGTAGTCAGGAAACTGGCTTCTCCCCTTCTATACATTGCTTTGACTCATACTGCACCATGTCACCATTTTACTTGAGGCTAATCTGCAGATTTTTGAGAGTACGATACAAGTTTTTGCTCTCTAAAATGGAAAACAACACCTTGATAGTGAGCGTCGGTAACTCATCCCTAATCCAATCAGTCTCACATGGCCACATGCAGCAACGGTGTTTAACAATAAAGCTCAAGGATGAATGCTGTTACACTTAATCCTCAATCTCTTCAGTTGATTTACCCATTCTTTTGTGCCGGATCCACTACTGCTTCACAAGAATTTTAACGATTTTAATGCAGGCACGGACCCATTTATAAAAATATTGTTAATTTGGTTCAGGGACAAAATCATGAATAACATGGGAAATTGCCTAAGGTTGCAGAGCATTGAGCGAAGTTCGATATTGATTCAGTTTTTTTGGAAGTATATTTAAGAGAAATAATCACTAAAGGAATTACAGCAAAATAATTTTATTATAAGTGGAATGAAGAAAACTTGGAGTATATGTTGATGTCGTTGAATATCGAAGGATTATAATAATGGATTCAGTGTTTTTCACCTGGGAAATTGATTGACATTTATGCGTGAAGTTAGCAGGACTGTGTGGTGGAGCACTGCGAGCATTTCTGGACAATATTATACAAAGGACACAAGAGCCGCTTAGAGCATTTAGGGCAGTTCACAAAGATCACAATGATGATCCCTGTGATTGGCATTACCGTGATGAGGATTAGCTTCAAATTTTGTGGCTGTTCTCACAAAAAGATAACAGAAACAAAATGGAAGAGTATTACACACAATTTTTAAAATGTATGAAGATTTTGAAAGACTGATATAGTGAAAGACGATTGTAACGATAGAAACCAGGATAAGCATCTAGGGATGTCATTTTACAATAAAAAGGCAGAGTCGATATCCATATAGATATACATAATAACATTAATAATCATCATAATCCTTACATTTCATATAGCGCATTATCGCGTCTTCAAGACTTCTCAAAGCCATTCGAAGAATTTACTGTAAAGTGAATTGACTGTGTATGTTGTGGGCGAAACACGGCAGCAGATCTTTGATTATAGATTTGTAGATCGCAATTTCCGAGCTTTTGCATTTCCTTAAATTTAGTATGCCAACGTGTTGCCAAAAATCTCTTTTGGATACAATTTTACTTTGGAACAATTCTACGAACAATAAAATCAATTTCTGCTTTATCTCTCTTAAACGATTTGAAGTTTCAGCAGGATGTTGTGTGCAGTTCAATAATAATAATAATAATCCTTGCATTTGATACAGCGCTTTTCACGTCGGGAGGACGTCTCAAAGCGCTTCACAGAACACACTGTAAAGTGAATTGACTGTATATTTGTGGGCGAACGCGGCAGCCAATTGCGCACAGCAATGTCCCACAAACAGTCGCAGATTGAAAATGACCAATTTATTATTGTTTTTTTTGTTTGTTTGTTTTGGAGGGATTATTATTAGGCTCTGTGTGGAGTAAGGAAACTTACCAAAGGTTTCGCCCTCTGCCTGGAATTGAACTCAGGTCTCTCGCTTGCAAAGCGAGTGCTCTAACAACTGAGCTACAGGACTCCCCAACAGAGGGAGTGAGCCCATGGTCAACTGGGAAACATTGTATACAATAATAATCGAAATGAAAAGAGGAAATGTCTCAGGTTTCAATCCCCTCTGAATGCATTTCTTTTTGTTATCCTCGCAGATTTCCCAAATGAGATGACGCTGGAAGTTTTTCAAAAAGATGAAAGTGACAACCTCTGGCCGACTGCTTCCACCTTCATCATACTCTTCTTCCTGTGTATTTTGTACAGCGCCACAGTCACTCTGTTTAAGGTGGGGAGAGTACATTCATAGACGCTATGGTCTGATGTAACAGCTGCTGTTAAATACCTGTTCCTTCGAAACTGATAGTGATGCTCATTGCAGCGACTGTCCTGGGAAACTCCTCCTGTTCTTACAGGACAGGATCCATCTGACCAAGCTCTGTGAGGGTGATGTACGTATCCTGTCACCCTTACACACCCAATCATATACTTACCTGGTATAGACACAGGCAAGGAGCAAGACTCATTTACAGATTTGATGGATCTTTCAGTATATTGTGGATACTTGAAAGCGAAGTCTTTCTTCCTGTGTCAGTCCCTGTCAGACCGATACCCATTGACACAGTGTCAGTTAGAATTGTGTGTGCGGGGTTGGGGTGGGTGGGGGGGTGCGGGTTGGTCGGGTGGGGAGCGGGGTGCCAGTGGGTAGTGGGTGTGGTGGTCAGTGGGGGTGATTTGCACAAAAAAATAACACAATCTGGAAATATTAACTCTGCACCCAGTCTGAAATTATTCACCGTAACTTTATTTTTATTTTCCAGGTAAAATGAGTTTCTTAACATCAGCTTCACCGATGTTCCTCATCTGCATGTTTATCATCAATTTCTTGTGACAGAGTATTTGATGTCTGTTTTCACCGATTGAACAAATCAGTTACTTTTCCTATTGCTCGGAATTTTTCCTATTTTTCCTGCTTTTCTCCGAAACAACGCCAGACTGCGGCACTACCTCACCCCTCACGCTGCTGAAACTCTGGTCCACGCCTTTATCACCTCAATGCTGGACTATGGGAACGCTTTCCTCGCCGACCTTCCCGCACCTCCCTCCACACTGCAGGTCATTCAGAACACTGCAGCTCGTGTACTATCCCGCACCAGACACCGCGCCCACATCACTCCCACCCTCGCTCCCCTCCACTGGCTCCCCATCCCCCAGAGGATCGAATTCAACATCCTCATCCTCACCTACAAGGCCATTCACGGCCTCGCTCCCTCCTACCTCTCCGACCTACTGTCCCCCTACCTACCTGCCCGTACCCTCCGTTCCTCTGGTTCCGGTCTGCTCCACATCCCCCGCCCCAACCGCCCTACCATCGGTGGCATTCAGCCACTCAGCCCCAAACTCTGGAACTCCATCCCCAGTGCCTTCGCCGCTTCCTCCCTCTCCTCCTTCAAGGCCGGTCTCAAGTCGTTTCTCTTTGACCGTACCTTCAGCTCCCCTCTCAACTCTCTACTCACTCCTCGCCCCGTCCCTTCCCTCCCTCACCCTGACCATGTCCTCCCTGCTCGAGTCCTGACACAACTGTCCAGCGCTTTGGGACGTCCTCCCGACGTGACAGGCGCTCCATGAATGTAATCTTGTTGTTGTTGTTGTATTGTTAGCTTATTTTACATTGTGCCTTTTGGTAATAATATACAATGCTGTTATTTGATGTACTATCACGCCTCTCTGATACATTTTATTTGCTGTTTACCATTTTTGTGGTGTAATGATGCAGAAAGACAGAAACTGCTGTACTCTGTCTTTTGATTTGAATCTGAAGATGTATATTTTTTGTTCCGAACCTCTTCCTTAATCTCTGTATTTGTTTTCTCGAAGTATCAGTAAATTATAAAATTTTGTGAGCTGTTTGATGCGTCTCTTTGCTGTTCCCTTTGTGTCAGGTGTGTCTTGACTTCTGACCACATTGTTCAGATTCACAGAAGCTCAGCATTAGACTAAAGCTGTTGAATGAACTGTCCAACTTCAGTTAGGATTTTGCTGAGAAAACTAATGGGCAGCAATGTTTGCGCTTGAATTGCTCTTTCGCTCCAGTGACCAGCAGCTGCTTCCGTCCCCCAGTGATCAGCTCCACACCCAGACACAGCTTCAGACACATGGCGATTCTAATACAGTAACAGGCAGCTCTGTGTTGTAGTACTTATAGCACAATGTGAGAGTGCAATCTGTTTCATACTTGCATAGATCTTCATCTCCTGCCTGTTCTGAGCTGGACAATCTGAGCCGGGCAGCACCACAATATAAGACCATAAAACCCAAATTCCAGCTGTGGGCAGTTGAGCTACAGCGTTGGCCCAGACTTCACAACTTAACCTGTGAAGCTCATTAGGACTTCTTGTTGACTTGGCAGGCAAACAACATTCGCAATCCTTGAGGCAGAGGTTTTTTGTGCTCAAATCCACATCTGCGTATGACAATAATGGAGTTCATGTTTGTGAAATACACTGCAATGCTCTGCTGGGGATATGCTGTGCTGTTATAGGCTAAGATCTTTGGTCCTTATCCCTTCTCAGTCAATATTGAAGTCCTTTGAAACTTCTCCTTGCTGTGAAAAGCTCCATACCGAACCAATGGATTATTGCTCAGATAATCTATTTTCTGGAAACAGAAAGTTAATAAGGATATCTTTCATATACTAATTTGAAAATTATAGAGAGAAAGACTGACTCATGCAATAATTCTTTTGCCGTTTTATTTTTTTGAAGAAAATTAGAAAACCTGGAACACAGAAATTCCCTTCACAGAAAAACATTTGGTCTGAATTTTTTGCATTATTGTTATTTTTTCTGAAATTAATATTTGGATATCTCGACTATGAAGCATTTCCCATACCTATCCCTATGTATCCCTTTAACCCGTTCGCATTTGCCCTCTTTTCTTCCAGTCTCTGCAGCCAATTCGATTGATGAACATGATACCCTAATAAACTGCTTTGTGTGGAAATGTGGTGTAAAATTTACATTGACGATTCTGCTAAGACTAAAGAAGAAGACTTGATCTATACTGCACTCAGTATTTTTAACTATTTTTATCCTCATTTATATTCGTTTTTAATCTGAGCTGATGTACGTTAACTGATCAGTTTGAAACTAAGAACAAATGAAGATAAGAATTGCTAGTCGAAAGAAAATGATGGTACGTTCAGTTTGTTTTCCAACATCCTGGCAGTTACGTGCACATGTCAGGGCTCAAACTCTTTACTGTATCCCACAATAGTATTTCCTAAAATAATTCCATCTAATTTGCTTTTGAAAGAATCAACATTTCCCGAGAGAACCTTTCCCTTAGTTTTACAGCTCACTCACTGAAAAAGTATGTCCGCAAATTTGTTTTAGAATTTCAAAGGCCTTCCATGTCCTCTCTTTAGCCCTCCACCCTTTACATCTATTTTGCTTACTACCGTTACCTTCCCTGAGAAACAGCACAGCAGTGAAGGAATTTCGCTCGTGTCACCCTTCACTGTTCAATGCAGAATCTTACTACGCTAACTGTACAATCTGTGATAACAACAACTGAAATTAGTTAAGGTCTTTCATCCTGGAAGGACGTCCCAATGCTTTGAATCAGGATGGAGTTTCAACTGATTTCAAAAAGTTTCGAATTTCAAGAATATTCTGATACTATTTAAACAATAATCATATTCTTTGCATTTGATTTACCGACTTATCACTTCTTTGATACATTCCCCCAGTGAGAAACATGTTCTACGAGGTACAATTAAAAAGCTTTATTGTGAAAATTAAATGACTCGTATGTATTATTATGTATGAGTTTCTGTGTGTACGTGTGAGTTGCGCCGGTTGAGGAAGGATTTGCAAGGAGGCAACACTTTGTTTAGGGAACAGTTTAAGTACAACATTTGTTCGGGAAAAAGACAGGAAACTGGAATGGAATGTGTAACTCACTTCCAGGAGGAACAGACCTGTCTAATCTAATTCAGGTGCATTTTTGATCCTGGTTCTTTCGGCGTTGGATGTGTAACAACTGGAGTATAATAATTTAAATTCGACATCTTGCAGATGCACGCACTGTCTGCCAAGTTTCCTGCAGCTTGACTAGTTAGAAATATCCTCTGTGTTGGTGTTTTGGCCTGCAGGGTTAACAGGACCTAAGTGGGACGAATATCTAATTCCACTGTGACTGCTTTGCCCCTCTGGTCCCACCAATCAGGCATGCAGTTTGGCTGGTTGGTAAACATCAGGGCCTGTAACACATTCTAACCCTCAGCAACCGGATGATCGAGACTGTCACAGAAGATTGACTCAGTTCCACATTTTGTTTGCAACCGTTCCAACGAGCATTTGGTTCACCTCCAATGAGAAAACTAGATGAACCCACCCCACCCGCCACCCCCTGCCCCCTCCACACCCACCACCCCTTCACGCACACACAGCTTCGCTGTACTCCATGTGGATAGACAAATTAAAGAACAAAAATAGTTTATGTTTCTACAATTGATAAAATGGAGAAAAGACTGATTTAAATTTATACTAAATTGAAACCTGTTGCCCCAGGTCAAACAACACTTCCAAGAAATCATTGACATTGGCCACATGATGATCTGAGAAGGAGTCAGTTTCTTATCTGCAGGAAACATCTGCAATTTCTGACACTAAATTGGAACGACTTCCTCTTAATGTAAAACTGACCTGAAAGCCAGCTGCCCGAAACTGGTTAAAAATGTTCCACTAAACAACACAGAACTATCTCAAAATTAATCAAAGTCACACTGAAGTTTCCGATAATGTTCTGCAGAGGTTTCAAAATCTGTTCGCCGTTTTAGTTCTTGTAGAATACTTCACATTACAAAATTAATATTATCAAGGAAAGAACCAATGAAATCTTCCAGGTACACATGCTACAAAGTTCAAAAAGTCCAACAATTTAATCTGTGGACTAATGTGGCGTGGTCATTTCATGTTTCTGTGATTAAAAACCAACCACCCAATCTGCAGACCACAAAAGTAAAAGAAATATTGGAAACTTATTGCAGGTGAATTAGCATCAGAGGGAATAATCATAATAATTATTATTATTAAATATATTATTACTATATATTAATAGTATTATACAATAACAAGTTGCAGTTGTTATTATCGCAGCCTTATTACAAACTAACAGTAACACGAGGAACACGTGTGGTGGCTGAACAGAAACCTTTTTCATTGAACGCAATTGAAACACTCCAAACGATCCTTGGAAAAGTGCTTTATAGGCTGCTACCATGAAGCCCAAACTACTCAGGAAATAAAGTAGCTTTTGAGTTTAAGCATGATGATAAAAAATGTTCGGAAACAAGCTGAGTGTTTGTAATCTGTTTCAAAGCTGAGGACACCCCCAACTATGCCTATTAATCTGGCTCAGTTGGCAGCACTCACGCCTCTCTGTCAGAAGGCCGAGGGTTCAAGCCACAAGTCTGCATGTGGAACTGATTAACTCCAGACCGGCACTGCATTGCAGTGCAGGGGCTGAGCTGCATTGTAGGAGATTTGTTCTGCCTGTTTCTGTGCATGTTACAGATCACATTCATCCATTTGAAAAAAAAGTAAATTCTGCAGGTATTCAGACTGACAATCTCCACACAACAACATGGTGTTTTACCTCATATATGATATTAGTGCTTCAAATGCACAGACAGCGGCATATCACGTTGTTGGGGCGTCTCAAAGGGGAATTGTTGGCCTGGATACAGGGAGAAACTCCCTTCTCGTTTCGAATAGTGCACTGGGATCTTTAGCATCGACCTGAATAGACAGACAAACCACCGTGCAATATCTCATCAAAAGGATTGCTCCCCTCACAACAGAGCACATCCCTGGCAATGGTTTGTAGCATCAACTGGGACTATCTGTTTAAAATGCCGATGTGGGTCATGTAAATAAAAAGTTTCAATCAGAGGCAAAACCGTTGCCGTGCGAAATCTTCTGATGCACATTTCATGGCTGCTTCACATCGGCTGCAAAATACAGGCACTGAACTCTGCTGTTCTTCATGTGATGTGAAGAAGACTTTTCCGGACATGAAAGGCGCTGTATAAAATGTAAAGATGTGTAGATTCTGCGTGGACAAGCTGTGTATTACAGATGTTCAACTCTATTTTTTAAAACCTACACCGATGAAACAGCATCTGAGGGAACAGTAAATCAGAGATTCTATTATTCCCGCTCATAGAACCGCATTATTGACAATCATAGAAAATGTCATTTGGTCTCTTCTATGTCTCCTAACTCAATTGGTGACTGTCCATTGCATCCCGTTCATTGGCTCTGTTCATATACACCAATGATCGACTCCATTTTAGCTTTCTTTCTGACTCTTATTTTATCACTACAATTGCTCGAGTCAGGCCTTTCCATTTCCACAAAATAATGTGCAAAAATAAACTGGCATTGCCATTTTCTGGTTTACGAACTATCCTAAATTCAAAACATTTAGTCACTGATTTACCGAACAGTAGCAATAAAATTTCTCTATTAGCTCTGTCAGTAATTCAGATAATTTACAAGTCATCTATTAGGCCATCGCTCAGCCATCCGGCGTGGAGGAAGCTATACAAATACAAGTTGTTGTTGCTGTTGTTGTTTTGAGTAGATTTCCACCATTCATGTGGAGTCATTATGGACTCCTGTATCTCGGTGGTTAGACCACTTGCCTCGCAAGCAGGAGCACTGGGATTGATTCCTGGCAGAGCAAAACAATGGGCAAGTTTCCTTGCTCCGCACGCCTGATAACGAAAGCTGAAGAAATGTAAAAAAAACAATATTTAATTGGTCATTTCAATCCATGATCTGTTGTAGGACATTGCTGTGCTCACTTTGCTGCCCCGTTTTGCCCACATATATTGAATCAATTCAATTTACAGTTTATTCTGTGAAGCTCCTTGAGACGTCTCGCAGATGTGAAAAGCGCTAAATCAAATGCAAGCATTATAAGTATTATGTTATTATTATTTCAAAGTTTTCTGTTTGTTTCTGATAACTGAGCATGGAAAATATCTTAATATTTGTGTTTTTTTCTTGATCACTCATCGAGCAATGTTATTGATATAATTTTATTAGAAAAGGTTTTCAAGAAGTGTAAAGCTTTGATGATGTTGTTCAAAGATTAAACTTGATTTTGCTTTACTCCGCAACTGTTAAGTGCACTGAGACGCTACCATGCGTTGTACGGTGCTATATAAATCCAAGTTGTTGCTGCTGTTGATCTGTTGTATCCGAATACAGACTTCGCAGGTCACCGCGTCTCAAAGTGCAGTTACAATAAGTGACGCACATCATCTGTCAGGGTTCGTTATCTGCGGAGCCTGTGCTCTGTGGACAATGAACGCGTTGCTGTTCGTCTGCAGATGAACATCGTCTTAGTCGAAGCGTTAGAGAGCGTCACCATCCACAGTGATCACAAGCAAAGCTTTCTCTTATTGGCTGCAGAAAACGTCAGTGACATTTGAGAGGACAAATCACATTTAAACAAGTTGGAGCATCACTTGGCAATTATTCCATTGATCAGTACATATGTGTTCAAAACGTGACAACTTCAGTTTAATCTTAATTGCTTGTCACATCTTTAAAAAAATAGTCTCATATTCAGCATATCTGCTCTCACAGATTGCTATGCGTCAGAACGCTTGTCACCTTGTAATTGTCCACATGATGGTTAGTTTAAAATAAAGATGGGCCATTGGACAGAAAGATGTATTGTTTGAATAGAGACTTCCAAGGTCACCATGGCTCAATGTTCGGGTGGATAGACTGGATGGCTCGATAGGTTGGGTTGAAGAAGCAATGGGCGAACGGATGTGTACGGTGGTTTGTATGTTGTTATGGATCTATGGAACAGTGGTGGCTGGGTGGGCGGACAGATCAATGGATGGATGGCTGGACGGAATGACCATTGATGTGTATATCGTTGGGTTGTTGGCTGATACATAGATCTATCGAGCAGCAGATGTACTTGTAATATCCATCGCATAAGTGAATTTCAGTGTTCGATTGCAGCAGCTGTTTGTCAACCGTTCATCTGGTCAGTGCCTGGAAGTAGCAAACTTTTCTTCTTAATATTCTCCTCAATCAGTATGAAATTTAAAGGCATTTGAAGCCTTCTGCTCAAGAAATCAGAATTGTCAATTGTGCCCATGAATTAAAAGAACTCAAAGCATTCAAGCTTCCACATTGGTCTTGCAGCGCCACTCAGCGGTTACATTGGAACATGAACTCCACTTTGGCTGAAAGATAGCGATTGATTCAACGCCTCTTTCATTAACTTGAATACGATATTAATGATAATGGAATTGCTTTGTATTCAATCAAAATTACAGATTTTGTAGAAACGTAAAATCAAGGATTATTGCAGTACACAACCCGATCTTATGGTCTATCATGTCTGTAATGGATCAGTAGAAATGTTATCCAATCAGCACCACTCCCTTGCTCACTCGCTGTACAAATTTTCCTTTTTCAAGTATCCATCCTATTCCCCTTTGTAAGTTGTTATCGAATCTGTTTCCACCACACTCTCAGGGTGTTGATTCCAGTCCGTAACAATTTTCTGTGCAAAAATAATGTATTCACATCTCCCCTCTGGTTGTTTTTTCCAATTATACCGACATCTCCTCTTCTTTGACGGTCTACTGTTATTATTAACAAGAATATTTCGTGCATTTGATAAAACTCTTTATCGCATTAATGAGACGGCTGATCGTGCCTCACAGAATATAACTCAAGCTCTAAATTGACTATACATTCCGGGAGCACTGCGGCAGCCAATTGTGCACAACATTGACTTACTAACAGAGTCGTGTATTGAGTGACCAATTTTTTTAAAAATGAAGTGATTTCTTCATTCAATTGGCTACCAACTTGGTCCTGCTTACCGCTCGGGAAACAGAGGCGTATGTGTGGAGTAAAGAAACTTGCCCAACATTTCGCCCAGTCCCGATCTAACGGGAATCGAACCTAGTGCCTCTCGCTTGCAAGGCAAATTCTCTAAAAACTGAGATACATGGCGCTAATATTATCAGTGACAGAAAGCGGTGGATAAGGAGCAGCCTTCCTGACAGACCTCAATAAAAGCAACATTTTGTTCCCAATCCCAACGCTGAGTCTTAACAAATGCACGCTCCTGCCGCTGACCTGAGATAGTTCCAGCAGGAGTGAGGGAGGAAGAGAGCGAGGAAGAGAGAATTTGCTGATAGGGAATGGGAGATGGAGGGAAAGGGGGGTGGGATATTGAAGGGGAAGGGAGAGGGAGTCGTGTGAAGAAAGAGGGTGGAAGAAAAAGAGAGACAGAGGGAGTGAGGGAGGAAGTGAGAGAGAGAGGGAGAAATCTGGAGGAGGGTTGATGGAGGGAGAGAGGAAGGGAAGAGCGGGCGAGTGGAAAGAGAATGAAATGAGAGAAAGAGGAAGCTGAGAGAGGGAACAGAAAGGTGAAAGGAGATGGAGCGAACTGGATGGAGAAGAAGGGTGGAGGGAGAGAAGGAGGAAAGTGCAGGAAGAAAGGTGAGAGAGAGAGAGGCGGAGAGAGAGAGGAAGGGAGGAGAGAGATTGTGTGAGAGAAGCTGAGGGGAAAGGAGGATGTAGTGGCAAAGTGAGAATTGTGACGGAGGGTGGAGGCAGAAGGCAGAGAGGGTGAGAGTGTCTGAGGGAAGGGGACAGAACGAGGAGAGAGAGAGAGAGAGAGGAGAGGAGGGAGGCATGAGTTTCAATAACGGTCAATAGCGTCATAATATATAATAATACACAGTGTGTAGAGTAAACCAGACCACAGTAACTCACCAGTTATGGATCGGGAGTGAAGGTGCGGCGGCGGGACAAAACAACCTATAGCGATGCAGGGGAAGCGGAGAGCCGGGAGGCGAGAGGAGAAAGCGGGCGGAAGCTCGAGTGGCACCAGGGCTCAGGAGCCGGTGCGCAGAATAATTGTGGGGAGAGCTGGGGAAAGCTCAGCAGGTCAGGCAGCATCTATGGAGAGAGGAAAGTCCGTCAGCGTTTAGGGTCCACGACCCCGTCCACCGAACTGGAGCATGTTGGGAGGGAGAAGTTTTCAAGGACAAGTTGAGAGGAGGAGGCAGGACAAGGTAGACAAAGAAGACGGGAAAGAAGACGAAGGAGAGATTAGGTTAGCTGATGGGTTAAAAGGTGATCGTGGCGTAAATCAAAAGGAGGGTGAGTGTTGGTTGAAGCAAAACTGGGAATAGAGGTATTATTAGTGCAGAACAGCCACCACATAATAGAGCGGCAAGGAGTGTCTGGGCTGGTGATTGTAATGATAACAGTTAACTCTTCTGGTGGCCGAAAGTGTGCGAGGGGGGAAGGTGAGCTATTATGGTCTGAACGGTCTGAAATCAATATTGAGGCCAGAGGGGTAAAAGGTCCCTCGTAGGTAAATAAGATGTTGTTCCTCAAACTTTCGCTGTGCATCATTGAAACAGCGTTGGAGACCATGGATGGAGGTCAGACTGTTAATGGCAGTGTGTGTTGAAAAGGCTGGAGACTAGAAGATCAGGAGTGACCTTTCTTACAGAACGGTGGTGTTCTGCGAATCGGTCAACCAATCTGCGCTCAGTCTCCCGAATATAGAAGAGGCATCACAATGAGCAGCGGACACATTATTCTACATTGGAAGTAGCACATTTACACCGCTGTCTTACATAGATGCTGTGTTTGGGGCCTTCGAGAGCAGTCTGGGAGGTCTGAAATGGTAGGACTTACATTTCCTGCGCTGGCATGGGAAGGTGCCAGGTGAAGGAGAGCAGCTGATGTATTGCGACAGTCTTATGCTCCGACAGTGACACACGATCACATAGAAACAGTCGCATGACAGTATCATCCCTTCTTACTGGGTCTCCCTAATCAAACACACACAGAAACGTAATGAGCACAAAACACACACTCGCATATACACTTGTACTAATTCGCAATGAAAATCACTGGTTTGTTTATAAGTTACTTTATTACCCACTAGCCATTGTCAAATACAACAACTATGCACAGAACAATTTTCCACTCACAGTGTCGGATTGTGTTTCTACCTTCATCTCATTAATTATTTTCTGTGTTCACATTTACGTGTAAAACGGATTAACTTCACAACGAGATTGGTTGAGGAGGTGTACCGTGTCTCTGACCCTGAGCCGATAGCGATTACGGATTTGCACAGGGAGCTGCACTGTATCTCGAGTCCTGACCTGGGAGTGTGGATGCACATTGTGGAAAGAAATATACTCCGGTCCTTTCCCTGAACTGGGCGTGTCGATAGACATTGTAGATGGAGTTTACTGTGTCTTTATCCCCGACATGAGAGTCTGAAGAAAAAGTGTAAAAGGGAGCTTTACAGTGTCTCTAACTGTGACATGGAAGTGTCAACACATAATGTAAAGAATCATTTATTTTGTCTTTTACCTCGACCTGGTTGTGCGAACAGAGTGTGTAGATGGAACTTTATATTGTGTTTAACCCTGACCTGGGAGAGTCGACAAAGTTTTCTGAGGGAACATTACGATGATTTTAACCCTGACTTGAACATGCGGATGGACAACACAGCACTTGCTTTTTCTTTTATTCAAACAGCAGATTATCGCCATGGTTGGGCAAGTTGCGGACGGATAATCTAACGAATAAAATACAAGGAAATGTTACCGCTTTCTTCAGCTCCTCTCTGAACTTAGCCTGAGTGACTACATAAATACATGTATTTGTACAGGAATTAATCATCTGCAGCATGTTGCCAGTTTCATAGAAAATGTATAAAGGATCATTGGGGTCTGTGGGGTAATCTGTTTTTGAAACCCTCCAATATAAAAAAANTACAACATGTGTCATCCACAATAATATAAAACTTGCAGATATAACAAAGAGTAAAACTATGGATTTCCTTCGTTTCTTCATCTCTGGATCACTGTCACTCACACCTCTATTCCTCGCCCCATTACTGTGGCCCCACAATCTATTGCGGGTTCGACTGGCCAACAATATGTGCCTGACAGTCAGGGCGTTGAGCAGCAAAATCAGAACGAAAGGGAGAATCGGGGTTAAAATAAGGTCGAACATGTCAAATGCTACCCACGTGAGAGAAGTAAGAAAGTCTGTATTAATTGCGCATCCCCAAGGTGTATTATTAACTCTGTGCACTGATGTCAACACAAAATACCAGGGAATGTTTTGCCCAATGAAGAACACATTCAATACGGCTATAACAACACAAGCAGTTTTTTCGGTGCAATATTTTGTTTTCAGTTTTGGGCAACAAATAGCCACGTATCGATCAAAAGTAAAGGACACAGTGAGCCAGACTGAAGTTGCAGTTGTTGTTGTATCCAGAAACAATATGAGTCGACACACATAAGTGATGGACGCAAACGAATTTGGAAAGTAATCAGGAATAATGCGATTTAAAATCACACTGTTGAAAATCAGCATCAGATCCGCCACTGACATGGCCACCAGATAGCTGGCGATGCACTTGGAGAGACCGCACCTCCCCCGAGACAGGATCACAGTTGACACCAGGTTAGCTACAGGAAGAGACAAAAGAAAAATGGCCAGTTTCATGAATGATTGCTAAAATTGATATAACACTTATAAAACGAAGAATGCAATCTCTGTTCTGGACTCATCCTCCCTTCCTAAAATGTGACAAGCCGCTGTCTACCAGACAGCCCTTGACCAACATTTCACATTGAGCGAAATTCAGAAAGTTTAAGTTAAATATTTATTATTTGCTACCCTTGCCTCCTGCACATGTTTCTCCGCCTACATTAAACCGAACATCATTGAATACCACCTCACAGAGTTTGACAAACGCAAACATCCCTCCTCACTTCTTCTGGTGCTCTCTCTTTCTGCAGGGTTTTCTCCCTTACCAAACAATCTTTCTCAAAAGCTGTGTCTTGCATGTCTCCAAAATAGAGAAATATTGGCTCTTTAGATTGCGACTTCTATATGTGATAAGAAGTTTCACTGCCCCTTTACCCGTCAGGAGCACTTCGCCTAATCGATCTCTCTGTTGATTTTTGCCCGACTGACTACACCTTTGTCTATGATTGCCTCTGTACAATCCATCTCCGTAGGATCCAATATTCTATGTCCAATTCTACAGGAGCCAGAGCATGTGCTTTGCATCTCTAAACGTTTCCCCTCCCAATCTCGAACAGTGGCAGGACCTGGGGTAATGTAAGCCAAAATATCGAGACCCAATACTTATCCGCTTTGTAACGGCATTCTCAGGCTGAGATGATTTCCATATTTATGAGTTAAACACCCAAAGTTGGCTTCTTTCTCAAAATTTCCAATGGATGAATCAAGTATAAGCATTGATCTCCATGTTCATAACTTTCTCATTTGTCTCTTTCTTTGACTGACCAATATCACATATCTTCACCTCAGCCATATATTACCTAACATTGCGGATATTTCGCTTCAAACGCTCTTATTCACAGTTTCCTTCAGAACCTACTCCACTATGCAAAAACCCTCATCACAATTCAGGTTCTACCACCTCTGAGTTCCTACTAATGCAGAAATCCAAAGCTATCATCCTCATATGTAACGAATGCGTATTAGGATTTATTTCGCTTCACTGGCTCCCTCTCCAATCAAATTCAAATATCGTTGCTTAGGACCTGCACCTATCATCGTCATAATATTCTCATTTTGGGCAAACGCCGCCAATTTGGAATCAGATCTTAGGGTGATTTACAACGACAGAAAACCTTCCCTTCCAATGAGACATTAAATTCAGTTCTCATCTGCCGAATCAGGTGGACGTCATGGATCCCATCGCAGTTACCTGAAAGGGAAGGAAGCTTTTCCTTCTGTTTCACACAACGCCTCCTAGAAACAAGATTGATCTATCACTTCATGGTGTATGTGAAACAGATATGAAGCAGCAGAAAAAAATACTCTCAGTCTTGCTTCAATAATCATTCACTGATATTTCCGTTTTTTTCCCACTCACAAAGCATTTAGTTTGAACAGCCATTCACATTAGCTCACCGTTTGGAACTCAGGTGATTCCTGTTGTTATAAGTACAAAAGTTATTCCGTTCTAATGATTGTGCGAATGATTTGTTGCACTGACAGTATGTATCAATAGCAGTAGTTGGAATGAATCGCAATCATCCTTGCATGGGAGAGAGTGCATCTACAATCAACTCAGTAGAACACAATATTTTACTCCAAAGACAGTATTTGTAGGCCATCGATTCAGCTTGTCAGCACACAAGCAACCGTGAAGGATTTTCAAATTTTATCTGAGGCACTGTACGCCAGGAAACCAGGCAAAATCCCCTTCACTTTTCAGAAAATGGCATAAGATCTTCTCGCAAATCATTCTCGTAGACAAAAGCAAACTCCAAATCCTGATATGGAAATTCTGTAAGGAAAATGTCAAAAAGAGATCCATTGATCCACATTATTTACAAATAGAAAACACCCCGTGTCTGTTGTTGAAGGCTCTCCCTGGAGGCAGAAACGATGCTTAATTGATACCACATCGTACAAATAGCAGGTTTGCAAGAAGTAAATATTTGGGTCTCAAGGGGGCGGATCAGGTGCAAATTTTGTTTTTACTAAAATATCCAAACAAGACTGAGAGATCTACAAATGTTACCCGTTTAAAAGTGAAACTCTCACTGCGTCTTGAATTGAAATCGCCACTCTCACTTAAATATTTCAGTAAATTACACCATCGATTTAATGTGCATTAAATGAGGCATTCTGGCTTCTCTAGCTTCTCATAAATAAACAGCTCCAACATTGGAGCCAAGTCGCCAGCACTGGATTTGAGTGTCAGTCTCCAGTGTGTGGTCGGTGACTCACATAGCGCTGGAAACTGCAGCTTTCTGATGTATATGGAGAAAAGATACTACAAGCATGCTCAGGATATACACTTTGCTGCATATGCGTATGAGTAATCTATCGGTTAAGTCAGTGCCAGGAACTTCAACAGCAGCGTGAACCGGATAGTAAACGTATTGAATCCTGTAAATTAACCAAACTCTCATCCTGGCAGTGAAACAATGATTCCCAATTTCGGTACAGACAGCAGCTCACACTGACAAGATGATACTAAAGAGCAAAAAGCTGTGTATTCTTTAAATCAAAGAGAACGCTTCACTGATAATGTTTACCACATGATCACTCACATGCTGCACCCATGGGCAAAACATTTACTTCGCCTGAGCTGCGTAATTTATTTAAATGAATTTCGATCAACTGTTTGTCACATCCATGCATAAACTTTTCACGAAGGTTAAATATCTGAGATCTGTCATGCATGAAGGGCACTGTGTAAGTTCAATTTCTTTTTTAGATATCTGATCAAGATCCTTATATGTATATTAAAGTTTTAAATAAGACAGCGTCTGTAATTGAAGGCTCAATCACTCCATGGCAGCCTCCTTAATTAATCCTGAAGAGTATAAGGCACAGATTTGCGAGACGAAAAGCTTTGGATCCCCAGAGTCGGAGCGCAGGTGGACCTCAGCTCCTGTTGGAGTTTTACAAGATAAATTGAAAAACTTTCCCACAGATAAATATACTCCATAGAATTCCAAAATGATTTCAGTACATTAATTGGCAGTTTGTGACATTGATAATCCAAAATAAACTCGAAATAAGATGTCAGCCTCAGCCCACGACTGAGTGTGGAACATTGCTGTGCAGTCCTGTACCTCAGTTGGTTGGAGAACTTGCCTCGCAAGTGAGACACCGAGGTTCTATTCCCGCAGGGCGTTATGTAGGAATACTTTCATTAAGACTTACATAGCAGTACGTAGGAAACCATTTGTTTGTCGATGGCAGATGGCGTTTCCGTGGGTTCCTTGAACAATTTGTAAAATTAAATTCTTCACTCAACGAATGATTATTTTTAAGATATTGCTGTGTGTAATTGCCTGCCACATTTCACCCACAAATATAGATACACTTTACAGTTTATTCTGTGAAGCTCTATGAGAATATCGCACATATGCTAAGGTGCAGTATCAAAATACAAGAATTATTATTAGTATACGTCTTCAGGCAATTTTTGTCTCAACATGAAACAAATATATGAAGCAAATCTTATCTCACACTTCCTTCAATAACATTCGATCGTTCATTCATTCATTCATCCTTTCATTCGTTCCTTCGTTCCTTCGTTCCTTCGTTCCTTCATTCCTTCGTTCTTTCAGTTGTTGGTTTAACTGTTCAAATTATTCCGTTATAGTGAGTGTGCTGATGACTTGTTGCTACGACACCATGTACTAATGGGAGTAATTTGAAATAATAGTAAGAATCCTTGCATTGGAAACTAGTGCATCTAAAAATATCTCAGCACCGCAGAATATTTTCCTGCATAGACCGTATTTGTATGGAAACTAGTCTGCTTGTCAGCAAACAGCAGCTTTGAAGGAATCACCAATTCTATCTGGGAGACTCTATGCCAGGAAAGCAGGCAAAATCTCCTTCCATTTCAGAAAATAAGGTTTTCTCGCAGGAAATTCTCGACGCCAACATCAACACCTCAAATTCTGATCTGCAAATTCTTTTGTCAACATATCCAAATATAATCCATCGATTTTAAAGACTAATAATAGGAGCAGATTTCATGAAGCAGACCTTTGGGACAAAAGAAGAAGGATCACCTGCAAATTTTGCTGTGACTAAAATATGCCGACTGTAGTGAAAGAACTGCAAATGCAAAAAAAAAGTAAAAGTCCGCGCTCTTTCGCTTCTCAATATAAAGAAAGAGTTGCTTAACTGGAGCCGAGCCGCGAACACTGGGTTTGAGCGTCAGTCTCCAGTGTGAGTTCAGTGACTGACATAGCGCTAGAAACTACAGCTTTCTGATTTAGAGGTGAGAGAGTACTGCAAACAGGCTCAGGATGAAGACTTTACTACATATGCGCCTCAGCAATCTACTGGTTAAATCACTTGCCAAGAAATCCAACAGCGGCGAGAACCGGATAGTAAATATGTTGAATCCTGTAAATTAGGGGAAGTGTCATTCTGGCAGAGAATCGATGATTCCCACTCTCGGTAAAGGCAGCAGCTCACACTCACAAGCAAAAGGCTGTGTATTTTTAAAATCAAGGGTGAACGCTTCACTGAACCATTTCACCACATGATCTCTGAGTTGCTGCACTCATGGGGAAATCATGTACTCTCCCAGAGGTGAGCATTCAAGATCAATAAATTTTGGTCAACTGTTTGTCTGATTGATGCATAAGTTGTTCACAGCACTTTCAATAAATGATACGCTATCAGGAGAGGAGGGAACTGTAAACATTAATTTGCTTTTGTTTCTAAAATATCTGAACAAGTTCACATATATATACTACAAATTGAAAAAAGACAACATCCGTAATCGAAGGCTCACTCTCTCCCTGCTGCCTGGCAACCTACTTGTAATAATAATAATAATAATCCTTGCATATGAGACAGCGCTTTTCACGTCGGGAGGACGTCCGTAAGCGCTTCACAAACACACTGTAAAGTGAATTTCCTGTATATTTGTTGGCGAACGCGGCAGCCAATTGCGCACAACAATGTGCGGCAAACAGTCGAAGATTGAAAATTACCAACTTATTATTGTTTTTGGTTTTGGAGTGATTATTATTAGGCTGTGTGTGGAGTAAGGAAATTTGCCCAAGGTTTCGCCGCCTGGAATTGAACTCAGGTCTCTCGCTTGCAAAGCGAGTGTTCTACCCAATGAGCTACAGGACTCATTAACTAATCCTTGAGTGTATGAGGCACAGATTTGCATGAAGAAAAGCTTTGGTTTCCCAGATTCGGAGCCCAGGTGCACCTCAGCTACTCCGATATTTACAAGATAAATTGAAACACTTGCCACAGATAAACATACTCCACAGAATTCCAAAATCATTGCAATATATTACATTGGCAGAATTTGACATCGATGCCCAAAATTAACTCGAAATACGATTATCCCTCACTCCATGTCTTTGTGTGGAACATTGTTGCAGAGTCATGTACTCATTGGTTGGAGATCTCGACTCGCTATTGACAGACCGGGGTCCTGTTCTCCGTAGGGCGAAATGTTGGGCAAGTTTCGTTAACCCACACGCCTCTGCTGACACAGCAATAACTGGGAACCACTGCGTTCGTCGATGCCAGATGGCGTTTTTATGGGTTGTAATTCCTTAAACAATATGTAAAATTAAATTCGTCACTCAATCCATGACTATTTTTAAGACATTGCTGTGTGCAATTGCCTGAAACATTTTACCACCAAATGTACAGTATATTCTGTGAAGCGCTATAAATATCTCGAATATTTGATAAATAGTAATATGGAAATGCAAGAATTATTATGAGTGTACGTCTTCAGGCAATTTTTATCCCATCATGAAACACAGATAGCAGACAACTCTTATCCTCACTCTTGCTTCAACAACATTCATTCATTCATTCATTCATTCATTCATTCATTCACTCATTCATATGCCCATTATTTTTTACATTCACAAATTATTTAATTAGAACAGCTGTTCACAATGGCAATCACAGTATTATTCGACTGATCCCTATTGGTTTAACTATTTAAATTATTCCGTTCGAATGAATGTGCTGAAGACTCGTTGCTTTGATAGCATGTATTAATGGCAGTATTTTGAATTAATAGTAAGATTCCTTGCATTGGACCGAGCGCATCTAAATATATCACAGTACAGCAGAATATTTTCCAGCAAATTCTGTAGTTCTAGGCAAACCAATCGGCTTGTCAGCACACACGCAGGCTTGAGTAAATGACGACTTCTATCTGGGAGACTGTATAAAAGGAAAATAAGCAAACTTTCCTTCCCTTTTCAGAGAATGTCATAATGTTTTCTCACAGGTAATACTCGAGGCAAAAAGCATCCACTCACATCCAGTTGTACAAATTCTATTGTGAAAATATACACACAAAATGAAGCTCAAAAAAGTTAAATCACCGCGTGTCTGCAGTTGTACAGGCGTACACTCCACAGAGGAGCAAACACGGCTTAATTGATACCACAGTACATAAGGAGCAGGTTTGCATGAAACACATCTTGGGGACAAATGAAGAAAACTCATGTGCAAATTTTTAGTGAGTAAGTAACTAAATGTAGACAGTATGGGAAATATATACACGTCAACCAAAATTACAAGCATTTTGAAGAGAAACATTCCAGAGCTCATTTTACACATAATTTGTCACAACGCTCGAAGCCGCTGTGAGTCAATAATCATTACCAACCTAAGACACCACTTGATTTTCGTTTTATAATTAACGAAAGACCGATACATGATTGATTTCTGATATTTTAGAAGCCAACTCCATCCTCTCCTCAGCCAATATGTCTATATAAACGACCCCGCTATTACTCCTTCCCCACTGCTCCACATCTCTCACTTCACTCTGTCTCACGTTAGGTTTCTAACATGCTTAAGAATATGTGGCTTTGGCCGTCAATTCAACTTCCATGATCAATTCTTATTCATATAATCCTTTGATATGTTTATGCTCGCTTCTTTGGGCTCGTGATTATTTTGGGCTTTAACACAATTTTCTGGATAAAAAGTAATATTTAACTGTGGTTTCTTGACCTTCTTGAGTGAACTGAGTTGAAAAGGAATCTGGATTTTCTTTTACGGAACACAACGGAAGCATTTAAGATCATACATTCTCATATATATGTTAATTTGCATTTCTTTCACAGAATATAATGGGAAACACATTCAGATGGCTCAACGATGCGGTAATCCACAACATCAATGGCAAGGAATACTATTATTCACAGAACCATGGAATCATAGAATCGAGAAGCACAAAAAGAGGCCATGCGGCCCATTGAGTCTGCTACGCTTCTTTGAAAAGAGTAATGTTATATCAATCCCAATCCCCAGCTCTTTCCCCATAACCCTGCAAACACGTCCTCCTAAAGTAGCCATCCCCCGGGTTTTCCGTAAATTTACTTCAGACATCGTCGAGTAAACTTACGGAACAGGTTTCTCGGGAGAAAACGAAAGCAGAGAATGTTTATTTCAAGAAAAAAATTGATAGATTTCTGTTCGAAAATAATATTTTATGATACGCTCCACATACGGAAAACGCACACACTCACACACGCGATCACGGCCATACACACAATATACAGCATATAGTTTGGGAGACAACATGTCAGGCTTCCCGCAAGAAAATGGATGGCGAACTCGATGGATATCGTTCTGCTTCAGGCAGCAAATTCTTATTTTCTGAACAGAGTGCGTATTTGATAAAACGGGTATTTGACCATATTCTTCAGCTGTTTTCTGAATTTGGTTTGTGTCAAAGCATAAATACATGTGTTTGTAGAGCAGCTCAAAAGCCGAAGCATATTTCCAAACTGTAGTGCTATCGATGAGTTACCAGCATAATTAAAAGTCACGAATGCAATTTCGAAATGAATGTAACCTATCACATATGTCACCCATAAGCATATAAAACTCCCCGTTACTGTAAAGAGCAAAACGATGGATTTTCTACGATTCTGCAACTCTGGATCTTTCTGATTTTCCCCATTGCTGTGGCCTCGGAGCCTTCTCCGTGCAGCATTGGTCACTAAGATATATCTGATGGTCAGAACATTGAGCAGCAAAATGAGAACAAATGGGATAAATGGCGTTAAAATGCAGTGAAACAACGAAAAAGCGGTCCATAACCATGAGTAATAAAAACTTCCTTTCACAACACAAAACCAAGCCTTGTTGACAATTGTAAATAGCGGTTCAAGTTGGAGGTACCAGGGTATGTTGATCAAACAGCTGAACACACAAATCGCCACAATGACCACAGTCGCTGTTTTCTCGGTGCAGTATTTGGTTTTCAGTTTCGGATGACAAATTGCTACAAATCGATCAAAGGTGAAAGCGATTGTGAGCCAAACAGAACAGGTGGTGGTTGCATGAAACAGAACCTCACGGATGCAACAGATAGGAGTCAGATTCAGGAAAATAAAACGCGACGCATACATCTCTGCAAAGCGCTTCCATATCACATCAGTGATCACCACCAGCAGGTCTGCCACTGCCATGGCCACCAGGTATCGAGTGACACATGTGGAGAGACCGCACTTTCCTCGGGACAGGATCACAATCGTCACCAAGTTAACTACAAGGAATAAATCATGAATAAACTCAGGTTTAGATTACGAAATTAAGGCCCTAGTTTCGATAATCAATGCTTCGAATGGAGTTCAATAAGTTTACAAATAATTATCTTTCCAAATCATGCAGTACCTCATTGCGTTGCAGAGACGTTTTCAAGTGCTTCAGATAAGATGCTGTAAATTTAACTGACTTTTGTGTGCTGTGGGTAAAAAGCGTCACAGTACTGTCGGGAATACAGTCGTGGATGGAATGAAATTTTACGGGATTATTCCATTCGGAAATTCAATACGACAATCAAATAACTACAGAGTTTCTACTTACTCTTTTGTGAACAGACATGTGTATCTAATATACATCGGTTTATAATACCGGTTTGCTAGAAATAATTTACAAAATAACATTAATAATGGATGATTTTGATTAGGTGATTTTGAGGTGCAACATTTAAAAACTTAGGTAACACATCTCCACCAGCTCGAGAGTATTAAAAAACAGACAGTTCTCTTAATTTGGCGCTCGAGAGATAATTGAAGATGTTAGCTGGTAAAGCATGAGGCGTAAAATATAAAATATAAATATAAGATAAGATAATTTCTTTGAAATCTGTTGTTTTTACTGCTTTGAGCAATTTGTATGCAAGTTTTCCAACAACTCCACAACGTTCACTTCAAAAATAATACTGTGATGCCGTTTTGAATGTCTCATTAATGTGGCAATGCGCAGTACGAGAAGCGTAAATTATAAAAAGCAGCGATTGATCACTGATAGTGATATCTACTTGGTATGTTATTTAAAATTTAGTCACTGTTTGTTCAGATTGCTAAATATCAACGATAGTTTCAAAAGTAGTTTGGATTGCCAAATAAAACTAGTTGATCGATTCAATAATTCGTTGAAATACTTCCAACTTATCTTTTCAAAAGTAAAATTGAGTTTCGATTCCAACTTGTAATCTGCAGCCTGTATACTGCCCAACGCTAAATTCCACACTCCCATTCCACCTGTCCTGGTGAGGCTACACAGTTTCTCTACCAAAAGTGGATCGATTTCAAGATCCTCTCACTTGTCTTACAAGTACGTTCACCAACGGCGCCTCCCTACCTGAGGTGAGCAGAGAGGGAATGCAATCTATTGGGTGGTGAATTAAATCAAAGGACAAAGTGGGTTCAAGGAAAAAAAAAGGCAAGGAAAGGAAATAATGTCATTAATGACTTTGACTGCGAACGTGTCAGCGATGTGAAAGAGAAGACTGACTGATTGACCGGAGGTATTTTTTCAACGAATTTTTAGAGAGCAAAGACTGCAGGTGAGAGGCCAATCGATTCAGCATATTAGCGACGAAGGTAGGTTAGAAGTTAAAGGGATGGAAGGTGCAAGGGAGGCTGCCAGGACATACCATGTTTCACGACAACAAGGCTTGATTTCACATTTTGCTGGACTGCCCAATTCCTCAATTCACTGTAGACCACCTGGACCTCTTCGGCTTGTGTCTGTTCCAGAATTGGCTCTCCGAGTCCATGCTCCCATGCTAACCCGGCTCGCCTGGCTCCCCGTTCTCAAGCGGATCGAGATTAACATCCCCGGACTAAACTTCAAATCCCACCATGGGGAAGCTTTTCAAACCTTACTATACCAACTGCACTGTCCTCACAGCGGACTCCAATCTGCAGCAGCTCCTATACTCCTCTCTGCCTAACAATTGGTCTTCGAGATCTAAGCTTATTTCCTTACTCTCTGGAACTTAGTGCCAGAGTCTCCAAGATTGACCAGCTGCGGCCGTTTACTTTCGACACAGAGTTGTTGGGACCCTGAATAAACTCTCCTCCATTGCTGTTTTATGAGCAATGTTGTTGGTTCCTCACGACCTTCCTCTTTAATTTGCAATGAATTTAACAAAAGGCAGCGGTTGACAAATCAGTTATATAGTTGTGCTTAGGAGAGAGGTGTGGATGGAACGAAGGGTAATAGTACACAGCTGAGATTGAGCAGATTCGTCTCCCAGGTGGCACGATACATTTGGCACGTTTTCTTATTCCACATGCCTATGTTTGCCGAGCAGTAAGTAGAAACTGCTGTGAGTGGATTGGTGATTAATTTTTCTGGTACTTATAATCGCTTCGAAACGCAAAAATTTTAGTCGTCCCAAGTCTGTTTGTGAGACACTGCTGAGCAATTAGCTGCTGTGTTTCGCCGAAAAAATACGGAGTCAATTCAAATTCAAATATATTTTGTGAAGCGATGTGATTAATTGCCAATTGAAATGCGAGGCTTATTTCTACCTGCCCTGTGTATCTTTCTGGAGGCTCTTGCCGTCATTCTCACTGTTGACTGACAAGAATTCATTCAGTTTATTATTTATTGATCAGATTCGGAATCATATAAATTATCCACGTATAATGGCTAATGTTCGTGTATAGGATCATTTCGTTTAAACTGAGGTCAGAAATTTACTGACGAATTAATCACATAAAATCAGTGACCAAAGTTGTGATTTTACTCGTTCAATTGTATTACACTGAAGATACAAAATGTGGAAACTTGAGTTCTAGCATCGAGAAATAGGGATGAATGGGCAAAGTTCAGAAAATGATTGATTAAACCGAAATAAGAATTTATATTGACTTACCTGGAACGCCAATAGCTGCAACGATTGCGTAGTATATCGGTTCTATCTGAACAATAATTTTAAGCAATTCAATTCCATTCATTTTTGTTGAGTCCGATACTGAGTGTTTGTGTTGACCACAAACGCACAAACGCTCCGTCTTCAATTGTTGAATGTCGGTGTCAAAAAGCATTAATATAGCAGAGGAATTTCCCCAGTTGATTAATTTGATGGTGTTATCGCCGAAAATGATTATAGTCGAGTGAGCAAATAATTGAAGACAGCTGCTAAAGAATATCAAGAGGGAATTGTACATGTTTTTACAAGTTGTAACAGGGGCTGTATGAAAAATAAGATGTTGTCATTGACACGATGCACTTTACGCTCCATAGATATGCTTTTAAGTAGATTTTATTGATGAATCAGCCAGAAGAAAAACACTGCCAAAATCTCATACGAATTTCTTCTGCTTTTCTTATTACGTTAGAACTTCTTCAAATGGCTACTATTTACAGTCGGTTGATATTTTCTGGAGTCTTGTAGACGAGTGTTTAGAGCACTAGACGCACAAACGAAATGACCCGAGTTCGCCTCCTGGTTAGCGCAAACATTGGGCAAGTGTATTATATCCAAATGCCTCTATTCTGCAAGCAGTAAGTGGGATCCTGGATATACGCTTGGCGTATTGCTTTTCTTGGAGAAAGTAATCACGTCAATATCAGTAAATAATATAAAAATAATTTGTACTGTCAACCCAGCACTGCTTGTGGGACACTGATGCGGTCAATTGGCTTCCAATTTCGGTGACACAGTGTACAGTTCATTCATTTTGCAGTACGTCCTGTAAAGCAAATTGAGATGACCTCCTGATTTGAAAGCCGCCATATCAATCAGAACTTATTATCCTTTCCTGTTGTCTTGAAGACGTGATCAGGTGCTACAACAGCTGCTGGGATTATTATCGTCGTCTGTCGATTTCGTTATAGTCTTAATAACAAATCCAGTTTCCAGCGTGAACTGGGCCAATCACTTTTCAGTTTCACATTATTTTGGTTCGGATCCTTTGTTCAGGGATCTGCTCTAATTGACGCTACTAAGCAATTCGCACACATCAGTTCTATGATCTTCAACACTGCAGGAAATATATTAGTTTGATATAATAATAAAATAATAATGAACAGTTATACTTGATTCTGCATTTAATTTATATGTCCGTATTTTTGCTGATCCCGTCTCGTTGCTTATTTTATAACCAATGATACTTGTAGGGTATATTTTAAGTTATCATAATGTCTGTTTTGTTGCATACACCAGTTCTGTCTATGTGCACCTATGAGTCTCACGTAAATGGGATTGTTCTCGCTGGAAAAGACAATATTCAGAGGCGATATGATTGATTTTACGATTCATAAGTAGCTAAACAACGTAAATTATGCCACACTATTTCAAACAGTCAAGAATAGTAAAACCAACCGACAAGTCCTGCGAATGAAGTAAAGTAAATTCAGAATGAAACTGCTGAAAGAATATTTCAGTGAGCGAATAGTAAACCTTTGGAACAAGCTCCCTGGGGAGAAAGGTGAAGCAGTAAATGTTGATCCCTTCAAACACAGATTAGAGAGTTTTCTTTTAGGAAATGGCATTACGGGATACAGCACATAGGTAGTTCTTGTCATAGGTAAATGCGGCAACCAGGAAAGCGGAAGATGAACACGATGTACCTCCGTCTTTTTTTCTGTTTTGCATTTCTTAGGTTCTAATGTTATCATATTATGTTCAGATGTCACTTTTGCAAGTTTGTTTTATACTAATTGTTCTTGATATCAATATCAACGTTTAAGCAAATTGTTTAGCGAATATTTCACTGTTTATCGGAAATGGCCTTCCGATAACCAAAGGTGGAGGGCAATATTATGGTGAGGATCATTTTTTCAGCGATCTGCCAGTCTATACACAGCTGGTAAACGTTTCCCACCCATAAGGTCTATGATCTTTAACCCATTAGGCCGAGTCATGATAATACTAGCTATCACGTTCTCAGCGCGATTAAATGATGAAGGTGATATGCGATATTGGATTGGTCTGGGTTTTAGAATAACCGACATTCCCGTATGAAATATACGATTCAGTCAAGTCCAAAGAGATGCAGATGGGATAACACCATCCACTTCCTGCTGCGCTCCCAGGGATAGATCACTGATCCATATTTCAATGATCTGATACCCTGGTTCCACCGATTATCGAGGATTGAAGAATTGAACATTTGTGAGATGATCGACCGTGGAAAAATAATGAAGTATCAAATTGTTTAACATCCAAATTACGAGCAATATTTCATCAATCATCAAAATAAACTTTAGGTGCGTAGGAAACCAAACAAAACCAAACTGTTGATTNAAAAAATTACCATTCACTTGGATGTGAAATTTAAAAATACTGAGGTGAAACAACAGCTCCATGGATTGGGTTGCAAAGCGCCAGTCCCATAAACAGTCGATCCTGGGTTTATCCTTGCTAAATACCCGAACATCATCAACGTTGGTTTTTGCTGCTTTGATATCACAGTATCATGTAACACTGCAATTTTTTTTGTCAGAAAAATAACTGAAGGTTTTGCATATCTGAGAATATTTTCCACCACGTTGCGGTGGTGATCCTTTTTGTTCAAGAATAACGCCCCCAATGCATTCTGCAAAAGTGACAGCCGACAGTGGGCATTTGTATTTTATTATATCTGACAAGCAACTGAACAACAGTGAACATCTGGTGAGCAAAGATTTAGATCAATCTTTGAGAAACATGTCATCAGGTGCAGGAACAAACAGGAGAAGAATATCAGTTTCGACTGTTCTATCATCGACACAAATATTATGCTGACAAATTCGTATTATTTACCAGCATTCAAGTTGGGAATGAGAATTGGCTCAGTATTAGATCTATAACTGCAGAAATCATGTGCTCATGACTCTCTTCTTTGGCACAATTATATCTATCACTGATGGCTGCACTTTCAGCTACTAGGCCCCGAAATTGATGGGGCTTCCCCCTACCCCAGGATCGGCATCATCAAGGACTCTGGGTTGCTACCGTTCATAAGTAGCGCCATATGAATGCAAGTTGTTTTTGATATTGTTACTAAACTAACTGTGACCTTGGTCAGCATTGTCTTCATCCCCGGCATCAACTCTCATCCGCTACGCATCTGTGAAGCCAATCTTCTATAACTTGTTCAAATATAAAAAATATAACCATGAACTGAGAATCTACGAAAACAGTTTCTTTAGCAAGTTTTGCCTGACCCTGATCTTTCCATCTATTTTTCTTGAGAGCAAGTTCTGAATCTCGGCTTGTTTAATGACGTGCAGGAAGAAACGAGATTTGATAATTTTTTGCAGCATATGTTGCAGGTGAAAGCCTTTTATGAAAACTCATGCAATCAAAGAATTGTGCTACACGGAAGGAGGTCATTCGGTGCACTGTGTCTGTGTCAGCTCTTTGAAAAGAGTGAACGAAACAATTCTCACAAACCCACTCTCTCCATAACCCTGCAAACTTGTACTCCCCATAAGTTACCTAATTATCCCTTCAAAGTGGTTATCGAATCAGTTTACACGATCATTTCAAGCAATGCTTTCCGGATCCGAACAACTCGCTGTCTGAAACCATTTCTCTTCACCTCCCCTCTGCTTCTGTTTTGTCAGTATTTTACATCGGCGACCTTTTGTTGTCGACTCACAATAAACCCCCACCGAAATGCATCGTTTCGCATTTCTCCACATTAAACTTCATCTGCCATGTCTCTGCCCATTTTATCACTCTGTATGTGTCGTCTTATCGTCTACTGATAACCTCTTCACAGTCTACTATAATTCGTAGCTTAATATCACCGTTGTGCTTGGAATTTGTTCTCCCTATATCCAAGTTCAAATCAATTATATAAATCAAAAACAATTGTGGTCCCAATGCTGACCCCTGTGTGACACAATTGCACACTTCCCTCCATTCAGAAAAAGAAACGTCACGTCAACTACCTTCTGTTGGTTTCCCAAGCAGTTCTGAATCTATACTGTCACTGTCCCTCTAATACCACAGACCTCTATTTTGCCTACAAGTCTCTTATGTGGCAGTTGTGATGCGCCTTTTGAGAATACATCTAAACTTCATCAACTGCATAAACTTCATCCACACTGGCCATTACTTCATCAAAATATTCCATCAGGTTTGTTAGATATGATTTGCACTCCACAAATTCGTGTTGGCAGTCATTTACTAACCCATATTTTTCGATGTGAAATTACATTTTGTCCCGGATTATAGTTTCTAGAAATTTCACACGACTGACGTCAGAACTATAGTTGCCAGGTGTATGTTTTTGCCCCTTTTTCTACAGTGGAGTAACAATTGCAACCCGCCAGTCCTCTGGCACAAACTCAGTGTACAAGAGGGATTGACAAGTTGTCAGCAATGTCGCCAATATTTCCACTAATGCTTCTCTCAGTAACCAAGAATGCTCCCCGTCCGCACAAGATAACTTATCTACTTTGAGCACTATAAAAATTCTAAGATCTACTCTGGGTTTATTCTATTCGAATCTAATTTCTCTGAGCGCCCCTCTGATATTTTGGCTGTGGCTGCATCCGGATCGTGTGCGAAGACAACTGAAATGTCTGTCACTCCTTTGAACGCTGAATAGCCAATGACAATTGTATCCACACGTTCTCTGTGTCCTTGTGCATCCTTTTGCCTTTTGATTCAGTTCTGGCGAAGGTCTATGGACCAGAAACATTGAATCACTTTCTTTTCTCGATAGATGCTGCCTGACCTGTTGAGTTTTCCTTGTTCACTCTGTTATTATTTTAAATTCTGGAGAGAATTGGTTTTAGCACACCAAGGGTCAGTATTTTTGGATCTAATTGTGTGTGTTGAGGTACTGTTGGATACTAACCAATGAATCAGAAAATGCTTGCAACAGAGAATAAAACCGCAGAATTATAGTATCTGCATTTCGTTTGGCAACTTAACACAGCTTTCAGACGTCTTAATCCCCTTCACAAACTGTACTTTACTGAATTGATTATATATTTTGTAGGCGAAACACACATTTCCAATAACGAACTCCCTTCACTCGATACATTGTGAAATAAATGGCTCTTTCAAACACAATGCATAAAGATGTCTCAGTGGCAACAATCCCGCCTCCGAGTCAGAAGTCAATAAGTTGACGATCCAATTTGGGAAACTCCAGTGAAATGCTGGAATCCTGTATCTGCCTCTTACTGACGTGATTCTCTATATCTCTTTCTCTGGATTTATCTCTCTTTGCTTGTGTTTATGGCTATGCATCTGTGAGTACGTTCGTCTATCTGTGTGCATGTTTCTCTGAGTCGCCCTGTGTTTCTCTCTCTACCTGTATTTATCTCACTCTCTCACTGTCTGTATCTCTATGTCTGCATCGGCCGCTTGCTGATGTCATCGGTAGGCATGGAGTCATGATCAAGAAAAACAACTTGGACTAAATAGCGCCTTCCACGCAGGATGGCGTCTCAAATCGCTTGAACTTGGCACTATCGTTCACTGTTTTCAGGGCCACACCGCTGTACTTGACACAAACTCTACCTGGCAGCATCCATCCACGACTCCAGGATCATTAGTTATCTGTCTAATTGTCTGTCAGACATCAGGTTCTGTACGAGAGCCAACTTGCTGCAACTGAATCTTGGCAAGAAACAGGCACGTTTCCTTGGCTCACGGCAGCGCATACTGACCTCACGGGCTGATAGTATCATTGTACACCTGACAGGGATAAAAGTAAACCTCGCTGTGCTGTTCCTTCTGAATCCACAAGATTACGATTCTAGTTAGGAGAGATAAATGTTGTGACAGCACAAATTCCACATTATTCGTTGATTGACATTAAATCAACTGAAAGAGTGCACCATTATGACTGGCAATTCGTCTTTCTCTCTCTCTCTGTGTTGATAAACTAGTGGCATGTGTGATCCTGTCTCGAGGTTAGTACAGTCTCTCCAAAACTAACTCTCGCTATGTGGTGGCAATGTGAGTGCATGATTGTCAGTCGCATTTTTCCTGATTACTTCCAAAATTCGTTCCGTGAGTCGACCCTGAATGTAGCTTGTTTATGCCGCATTCACAATTTCTGTCTGATTAACTGTGATTGTCACATGTGATCAATATCTGACCATTTGCCAAAATCTGAAAGTAAGACTTACAAAACAACAAAGCAAAGAGCAAGGAGGGGTAAATATTCCTAAAATGCATGGAGGACAACTTCCTTGCTCACTACGTTTCAAGCCCAACAAGGAAGGAAGCAGTGCTAGATCCAACGCTGGGGAATGAAGTAGGGCAAGTGAATAAGGTTTCATTTGGAGAGAGCTTGTGTATCAGTGCTAATAACATCATTACTTTCAGAGTGCATATGGAAAGAGACTAGGAACCGTCTAAGGTGAATATTTTCAACTGGAAGAGGGCAATATCTGGGAGTCAAGAAGGGACCCAGCCATGGTTCACTGGAAAGAAAGATCGACAGGTAAAACAAATAGAAAGCAGTGGGAAGTTTTCAAGGATGAGATATCTCGGGGATAGAATAAATACATTCACACAAAAGGAAAAATTATTTCATCCAAACCTCCCTCGATGACAGAGGTATATTGTATCTAGAATGAAGCAGCAAAAGGAGGCGCATGACAAATGTCAAACAAACCCAAGATACAGAAGAAAACCAAATAGAATATAGGAAGTGCAGAAGAGGTTTGAAAGACGAAATAAGAGAGGCTAAAAGATGATAAGAATAAAGTTCAGCGGTTAACTTTGAAGGGAATTCTAAAATATTTTCCAAACATATCAAGAAAAAAAGGCAATCAATGGTAGGGTGGGGCCAAATATGGACAAGGTGGTCTTATTGTGGAGTCAGAGGGCATAACTGATGTGCCGAATGAGTACTTTGCATCTGTCTTCACAAAAGTAGTCGATGCACCATATGTCGCAGTATCGGAGGAGAAGGTAGTGGAAATGGATAAGATAAGTACAAGCAGAGAGCAAGTACTGGAAACGTTGACTGCGTTGTAGGTAAACAAGTCGCCCTTTCCGGACGGGATGCAACCAAGGTTTCTATGGGAGGCAAGCGTACAATTAGCGGAGGCTTTGGCTGCAGTTTTTCAATCATCGTTGCACAAAGGAGTGGTCCCACAGGACTGGAGAGTGGCCAAGGTGCCTCCTCTGTACAAGAAAGGGACACAAGGATAAACCTGGGAGCTCGATGAAACAACATTGAAGCCTCAGCTAGAGTTCTGTGCTCGATGCTGGGTACCACAAATTCGGAAAGATTTCAAGTCATTGTACAGAGTGCGAAGGATATTTATCACGTTATTTGCCACGAATGAGTATTTCAGATATCATGTGTGGCGATAGAAACTAGCATTATTCTCCTTGGAGCAGAGAAGGTTAAATGGACAATGAGTTGTTCGAGTCTGGAATACATTGTGTGAAAGGGTGTTGGAAAGGGTGTTCTCTTATCAATCCGGTTGAGAAAATAAGTTATGTCATTGAGCTACGTTGCAAATCATCTTCTAAAAGATTCAAATCCTGTAAATGTGATCAACAGGTTGCAAGCGTCCAGCTGCTTGTCGTTGTAGCTAAACATAAAATATATAGATTATGTGTCAATAGGTTTATAATAGAGAGTAAAGATAGTAAGCATGTTATAGCTAGAGGCAGGTGTACTGATGATCTCGGCTGTTAGATACAGACGAGGGCAACCTAATTGATTTAGGGAATAGAGGGACTGGAATAAGAGGAGGGACTAAATATGTAGGCCACGTTCGCACTGGAAAAATTACATTGAGACGCAACATGACTGCTGCCCTTAAGATTATAAAGTGGCAAGAAAATGTAGTTCATAGCTTTCTCACTGATCCAGAACAGGAAAACTAAAGGGCACAGCCTGCGTTTGAAGGGGTTAAATTCAGAACGGATCTCCACATACATTACTTCAGGGAGGGAATACTGAACATCGTGAAACAGGCTCCCGAGGGAGATGCTTGAAGCAGAAGTTCTGATTCTTTCAAACCGGCATTAGAGAGTTTTCTTTCAGAATATAATGATATGGGATATAACACAGAGGCAGTTCAGGACATATGTGGACCTGACCACCAGGAAGGTGGAAGGCGAACTCGATGGACTTTCTTTTTTCTCGTCTAACACCTCTTATGGTCTCGCGTATTGTGTTTTTTCAGGTCAAAAGTATATCTGAAAGCTTCAAGTGAAGTCGTTTGCATCTGTAAACAAACACGTCAGTGCAGTTGCTCAGCAATGACCAACAAACAGACAATATAAGGTGTTGAAGTAATTTGGGATTGCTATGGAGTATATTTATTTGTGGCAATAGTTTCACTTTAAACCTGCCAAGCTTCATCTTTAACTGAAATGCACCTGATCTTCCACTCTGGGGAACCAAAGCTTTTCTTCTCACAAATCTGTGCCTTATGAACTCCAGGATTAATTAAGGAGGCTGCGAGTCTCCAGGGAGAGACTGAGAGTTCAATTACAGACACTGTCTTATTTCAATTTGTAATATACATATGTGGATCTGTTTCAAATATTTTAAAAACAAAAGCAAATTAAACTTATGCATTTCCCTCCACTCTTGATAGCTTATCATTTATTTTAAGTGCTGCGAAAAGCTTATGCACCGTTCAGTCAAAGAGTTGACCGAAATTCATTGAGGATAGTTGCTCAGCTCTTGGAGAGTATATGATTTTCCCATGAGTGTAACATGTTATTGATCATGTGCTGAAATTATTCACTGAAGCGTTCCCGCTTGATTTTAAAAAGACACCGCTTTCTGCTCTTGAGCATCATCTTGTCAGTGTGAGCTGCTGCCTGTACCGAGAGTGGGAATCATCGTTTCTCTGTCAGAATGACAGTTCCGCTAATTTACAGGATTCAATACATTTACTATCCGGTTCTCGCCGCTGTCGGAGTTCCTGGCAAGTGATTTAACCAGTAGATTACTAAGGCGCGTATGTATTAAAGTGGTTATGCTGAGCCTTTTTCTATCGCTCTCTCCCCTATAAATCAGAAAGCTGTAGTTTCTAGCGCTATGTCAGTCACTGAACTCATTTTGGAGACTGACGATCAAACCCAGTGCCCGCGGCTTGGCTCCAATGTTGGAACTGTTTCTTTATAGTGAAATGATAAAGAGGCCGGACACTTATATGGCTCACAGTTGTGGATCTTTCAGTACAGTTGGAATATTTTAGTCACAACAAAATTTGCACATGAGTTTTCTTCATTTGTCCCCAAGATGTGTTTCATGCAAACCTGCTCCTTATGTACTGTGGTATCAATTAAGCAGTGTTTGCTCCTCTGTGGAGTGTACGCCTGTACAACTGCAGACACGCGGTGATTTAACTTTTTTGAGCTGGATTTTGTGTGTATATTTTCACAATAGAATTTGTACAACTGGATGTGAGTGGATGCTGTTTGCCTCGAGTGTTACCTGTGAGAGAACCTTATGACATTCTCTGAAAAGGGAAGGAAAGTTTGCTTATTTTCCTTTTATACAGTCTCCCAGATAGAAGTAGTCATTTACTCAAGCCTGCATGTGCGCTAAGAGCCGATTGGTTTGCCTAGAACTACAGAATTTGCTGGAAAATATTCTGCTGCACTGTGATATTTTTAGATGCACTCGGTCCAATGCAAGGAACCTTACTATTAATTCAAAATACTGCCATTAATACATGCTATCAAAGCAACGAGTCATCAGCACATTCACTAGAACGGAATAATTTGAATAGTAAAACCAATAGGGATCAGTCGAATAAGACTGCGTTTGCTAATGTGAACAGCTGTTCTCATTAAATATTTTGTTAATGTAAAAATTAATGGGCATATGAATGAATCAATGAATGAATGAATGAATGAATAAATAAATGAATGAATGAATGAATGAATGTTGTTGAAGCAAGAGTGAGGGTAAGAGTTGTTTGCTATCCGTGATTCATGATGAGATAAAAATTGCCTGAAGACGTAGACGCATATTAATTCTTGCATTTCGATATTACTATTTATCATATATTCGAGATGCTCATAGCGCTTCACAGAATATACTCTGCATTTGTGGGTAAAACGTTTCAGTCAATTGCATACAGCAACGTCTTAAAAAGAGTCACGGATTGAGCGACGAGTTTAATTTTACATATTGTTCAAGGAATTATAAACCGCAGAAACGCTATCTGGCATGGCGAACACACTGTTTCTTAGGTATTGCTGTGGAAGCAGAGGCGTGTGGGTTAAAGAAATTTTCCCCAACATTTCGCCCTGCCGTGTCTCTCACTCGGGAGGCGAGTTCTGCAACCAATGAGCTGAATAACTACACAGCAATGTTCAACGTACAGACATGGAGTGAGGGATAAATGTTATTTCGAGTTTATTTTGGACTGTCAATGTCACAAACGGCCAAAATAATGATTTTTTAAAATCATTTTGGAATTCTATGCAGTATATTTATCTGGGGCAAGTGCTTGAGTTTATCCTGTAAAACTCCAACACGAGCTGAGGAGCACGTGAACTACGTTTCTGAGAAATCAAAGCTTTTCGTCTCCCAAATCTGTGCTTTAAACTCTCCAGGATTAATTAGGGAGGTTGCCAGGCTCCTGGGAGAGAGTGAGCCTCGAATTACAGATGCGGTCTTATTTTAATTTGTGATATACATATGTGGACCTGGTTCAGATATTTTAAAAACAGAATCAATTTTAAATTACGCATTGCCCTCCACTCCTGATTGCGTATCATTTATTGAAAGTGCTGTGAAAAGCTTATGATCGAATCAGGCAAACAGCTGAGCAAAATTCATCGATCTTAACTGCTCAGCTCTGGGAGAGTATATGATTTCCCAATGAGTGCAGAAAGTCAGTGATCATGTGGTGAAATGGTTCAGTGAAGCGTTCCTCCTTGATTTTAAAAATGCACAGCTTTTTGCTCTTGAACATTATCTTGTCAGTGTGAGCTGCTGCCTGTACTGAGAGTGGGAATCACCGTTTCTCTGTCAGAATGACAGTTCCGCTAAATTTACAAGATTCAGTATATTTGCTCTCCGATTCTCGCCGCTGTTGGAGTTCCTGGCAAGTGATTTATCCAGTGGGTTACTAAGGCGCTATATGTAGAAAAGTGTTCATCCTGAGCCTATATGTAGCAATTTCTCTCCTGTAAATCGGAAAGCTGTAGTTTCCAGCGCTTTGTCATCACTGAACTCACACTAGAGACTGACGGTCAAACCCACTGCTGGCGGCTTGGCTCATATTATGGAACTGTTTCTTTATCATGAAAAGCTAATGAGGTCGGACACTTACATGGTTTACAGCTGTAGATCTTTCAGTTTAGATGGAATATTTTAGTCACCACAAAATTTGCACATCAGCCTTATTGTTTTGTCCGAAAGGTTTGCGTCACGCAAATCTGCTCCGTATGCACTGTGGCATCAGTTCAGCAGAGTTTGCGCATCCAGAGAGAGTATGACTGTTCAACTCCAGACACGGGATGATTCGAATGTTTAATCATGTGTACAGGTGGTTCTTGATCGGATGTTTCCACAGTAGGATTTGCAGAAAGTATTTGAGAGGTTGCTGTTTACTTCAAGAATTTCCCGTGAGGAAATTTTATGGCATTCTCTGAAAATGGAAGGAAATTTATCCAGGTTTCCTGGCAGACATTCTCCCAGATAGTATTCGTCATTCATTCAAGGCTGTCTGTGTGCTCACAAGCTGACTGGTTTGCGTACAAATACAGAGAAATATTCTGCCGTACTGGAATATTTTTAGATGCATTCGATCCACTGCATGGATCCTTACTATTATTTCAAATTACCTTTTTTAATATATGCTGTCAAAGCAACAAGTCAGTAGCACACTGAGCGGAACGGCACAATTACTGCATTCATTAGAACGTACTAATTCGTTTAGTTAAACCAATAGGGATCAGTCGAAAAGTATTCTGTGTGCTAATGTGAAAGCTCTTTAAATTAAACAATTCGTGAATGAATGGGTGAGTGAGTGAATGAATGAATGAATGAATGAATGAATGAATGAATGAATGAATGAATGAATGAATGGAGGAAGGAAGGAAGGAAGGTAGGAAGGAACCAAGGAATGAAGGAAGGAACCAAGGAATGAATGTTATTGAAGCAAGAGTGAGTCTGAGATTTGATTCATATATTTATTTCATGATGAGATTAAAATTGCCTAATAACGTACATTAATAATATTTTTTGCATTTTGATAATTCACCTGATCATATATTCCAGATGTCTCATACCGCTCCACAGGATACACTGTAAAGTATCTGTCTTTCGAGTTTATGTTTTGGTGGTATAGAAGGAAAAACGTCCTTCTCTTTCCAGTTTCTGCCACTGAATCCATAACGTACATCTGAGTAGGCAAATGTGTGACCTGATTTTAATGTCTTATCCGAAGGAAAGCTTTTCTTTCGCGGCAACTGACCCTTAGCTCTGATACCACCATGGAGTGCGCTTTATCAATTGAATTGTTATTGTTGTTGTTGTGCAAAGTGGAAATGATGTTGTCTCAGTATATCACAGCGAAGCTCTTCATGTCCTACCGCTGTGTCACGTTGAGAGGAGGAACGATTAGAGATAACAACGTAATTGTACTGGCTGCAGTAGATTTGGACAACGAGGGTTGGATTCTACCGAGGTAGATTTTAGATTGCCAATCACAGACAAGGGAGTAGTCGGTAGGGTGAAAAGTAACGGACAGCTCAAGTTGGAGAAGTGTTCAAGGAGGGTAAAGAGTCAGTGAAACTCTTGGTCATAGTTAGAAGGCGAAATGGAGCTGAGGCAATATTTCACCATTTTTGAGAGACGCAAGGCACAGCTTTTCAGAAAAAGAATGTTGGCTCTTGCTTGGAAAGAGAGTTAAGAACAAGTATGCAACCATCAGCAGAGAGATGCGAGAGAGAGAGAGCTGGTGGAGTGGCCAAAGGCTGGATGGGGAGGAAATAAATGATGTTCGGTTTCATGTAGATGCAAAAAACATACACGTATGTTTGCAGGGTAAGGTAGATAATAATACATATTTTGACTTCAATTTTCGGAATATCCTTCGATACAAAATGCAGGTCGGATTGGTTGGCCTGTAGCAAATTACATAAATGGAGAATGGGTCCAGGCAACCAATTATTGTCCAGTCCGTTTAATATCCATTCACCGATGTCAGTCAGTCTTGCATTCATCCGTGTCAACCAGTCAGTCAATCAGCCGAACTTCATCTATCCATCCAAGCTTGTCAGTCCGACTAACGTCCATTCTGATAAGTAAGACAGACATCCATCCGTGTGCATCATGCGAAGATTCATACGTCCATGTCAGTCAGTCTAACATTCCCACGTCTATGTCAGTCTAACGTCAACATGTCCCTTTCAGTTAGTCTCACATTCACCCATCCTTGTTATTCAGTCTAACATGCATTCTTCCATGTAAGTGATTATAACATCAGGATTTTTTAGAGTCTATAACATGTAGTACCTCTTGAGAATCCACGGGTTAATTTAAGATAAACAACATCATATATTAAATGCAAAGGCATATAACTTAGAAGGTAATCAGACAGGTTAGATAATGAACCATGAGGCAATAATCTTTGAGAACAAGAACTAAGCTGGAAGAGGCGATTGTTTAGCCGGAAGAGAAAACTCCTCCTTCGATTTATCGGCACTGTATAAACTGCAGCAATCAATCATTATAACTGGCCATTTCTCTTTATCTCTTGAAATAGCTAACCTGGTATCAATTGTGATCCTGTCTCGAGGGAAGTGCGGTCTCTCCAATTGTACCACCCGATATCTGGTGGCCATGTCAGTGGCGGATCTGCTGCTGATTTTCACCGAAGTGATATTCCATCGCATTATTCCTTATTACTTTCCAAATTCCTTTGTGCTTATTACTCCGGTGTGTCGACTCTTGATGTTCCTGATGGCAGCGACAACGGCAACTTCAGTCTGGTTTACTGTTACTTTCACTTTTGATCGATATGTGGCCATTTGTTGTGAAAAACTGAAAACCAAATACTGCACTGAAAAAATTGCTTGTGTTGTTATTGCCGCGTTGAATGTGTTTTGCATTGTGGAAAGCATTCCCTGGTATTTTGTGTTCACAGCTGTTTACAAGTTTAATAATATACCATGGGGGTGCGAACTTAATACAGATTTTTCAACTTCTCCCACATGGATAGCGTTTGACCTGCTCGACCTTATTTTAACCCCGATTCTCCCATTCGTTCTGATTTTGCTGCTCAACGCCCTGACTGCGAGGCACATTCTGGTGGCCAGTCGAGCCCGCAGTAGATTGTTGGGACACAGTAATGCGGACAGGAATAGAGGAGCGAGTGTCAGTGATCCAGAGGTAAAGAACCGAAGAAAGTCCATCATTTTACTCTTTGCTGTTTCCTCCAGTTTTATATTATTGTGGATGACACAAGTTGTATTTTTCTTTTACTGGAGGGCTTTCAAACCAGATTATACCACAGATCCCACTGACCCTTTTTACATTTTCTATGAAGCTGGCGCAATGCTGCAGCTTTTGAGTTCCTGTACAAACACATGTATTTATGCAATTACTCAGACCAAATTCAGACAGGAGCTGAAGAAGGCGATAGCATATCCATTGATTTTAATTGTTGGATTATTTCGTTAGCAGCCTGTCCATCGATGTCGATAATCTGCTCTCTGAATCAAAGAAAACAGCAAATATTACAATCTCTGTCCACACTCATGAGTCAGGTTTAAATACAGCGAAAATCTCACTACAAATTGTTCGCATGCAATTCCAGGTCACAGTAAAAGACAGAACAATTGTCGCGCTTCTTTGTCTGTTCGCACTTCCAGGTCGCGGTTAAAGGAAGAATACATCTACCTATGCATTTTGCAACCAAATACCCAGATCAGGTTTAGAGATAGAATAGTATAGCCAACGCTACACTGTGAGTCCACCGTCCCAGGTCAGTGATAAAGACACAGTGAAGCTTCTTCAACGGTGTGGACCCGTACTAAGAGTTCAGCGTTACGAACACAGCAAAGTTCCATTTGCTGTCCGTCGACACCCGCAGGTTAAGATTAGAGAGAGGAACCAAGCTCTCTCCACAATGTGTGTCCGCACACTTAGATCAGGTACTGAATCACAGTAAGCATGCCTAAACACTGTCGTTCATACTACAAGTTCCGAGACAGAAGCGCAGAAAAGTTCCATCTAAACTGTGCTTCCACATTCCCAAGTCAGCGTTTGAGATACAATAAATCTCCCTCTACACTGTGCGCCCAGACTCAAAGGTCAGGGTTTGAGATACAGTAAAGCTTCCTGTCCACTGCGCGTCGATAATCCCAAGTCACGTTTGGTGGTACAGTAAAGTTCCCCACACACTGTGCGTCCGCATTCACATGTCGGGGTTTGAGATACAGTGAGGGTCCGTATAGACTGCCGGTCGTCTCTCAAGGTTCAGAGTAAGAGACACAGTAAACCTGAAAGACCAACGTTCTGCGTAGCTCATCCCTTTCAGAAGCAAATGGGAAATCAAAAAAAGTTAACGAGATAGAGACAGCAAGTTAAATCGGACACTGGGAATGGGACAATTGTTGTGGTAAAAGTTATTGGATTGGACTGCTTTTAGTGGCTAATAAAGAAACTTAAAAAAAACCCAGTGATTTTCATTGAGAACCATTACAGGAGAGTGTGTATCTGAGTGTTTTGCTCCTTCTGCAACTGCGTGTACACGTTTGGGGAGAGACAGTAAAGAGGTTATTACAATGCCATATGTATGTTTGTGTGTGATTCTACATCTACTTCGGAGCGTCAGAGTTGACCTTGGTGCATGTACAGTGCGTGTGCGTGGGAATGATAGGGCATAAGACTAGCCGATCTGTATATGTATCTGTGCGGTTTTCAGAGAGACGAGGTAGAGACACTCATTTGAATACCTCCGTTCATGAAGAAACAGCAAAACAAAAACTCACATTTTTACAATGCTTGGACGTCCGGAGGGCGTCCCCAGACGATGGACATATAGAGTTTCCGACCCAACCTGGGAGTCGGGATTGGTGCAGCGGTGAAAACCGCGAGACCGAAAGCACGGTCGAAGCGGTTGGTCTTCAGTTGGGTCAAGAAGGTGTCAAAGGTGTGCGTGAGGCGAAGGAAATGCCGGGTAGAGTTTCAGAGGGTGGGGGCAGAGTGGCGGAAAGCCCACCGCCAATATTAGGGCAAGCGAGGCGAGGGACATCAAGCTAGTCAAATCCAGCTGAGCTCTCAACCACAGTGAGAGGACCATGATCTTGAACTGTACCGTCTGGGTGATGGGAAGCCAGTGTAGTCGGGCGTGGATCGGCGTGATAGTGTTGCGGAGCGTGTTACGGGGGAGGACACGAGATGCAGTGTTCCAGATGATCTGAGGGACGAGTTGGCGAGGCCGACAGTCAAGCGGAATGCATAGTCAAGTCTCGATGTAATGAAAAGAATGAAGGAGCAGCCGTAAACTTCACCTAGATTGTTGGTTTTAAGATCGGAAGTGAAAATAAGCAGGAACAAAAAAAGGTGGGAAAACATCTTCAGACAAAATGGTATGTGGGCTGATAGCCAAAAATGTTGGGATTGGAGATATCAAAGAGTAAATGAGTTTTTGAGAAAAGGCGTATTACGATATTGACTGTGGATAAACGGAAAAAAAATCTTTACAATAACCGTATTCAACATTAAAAACCGCTGTTATCGTGCACACTTTCACCTGTCCTTTCAAAAATGTGTGCTCAGCAAATGGAGATCGATGGGAAATCACCTAATTGTTACTTGTCGCTTAGACAATTCTGCCACTTACATAAATGTTTTAAGTGTCCTCTTGTTATACCTAAAGCTTATTTATGTATACTTTGGGCAAGTTTCCTTACTCACACAAAACTGATTATAATCCAGCAAGAAAATGAAAATAAAAATGGACAATTCAATGCAGGACGAATTGTAGGACATTAATATACACGATTAGTTGCCGCTTATTGCCCACACATTCACTTCGTAGAATATCCTGTGAAGCGCTTTGTCATGACTGGGCGACGCGAAGTGCGCCATATCAAATGCAAGAAATATTACAACAATAACAGTACATTTATAGAGCGCGTTTCACGTCGGAAGGACCTCACAAGGCGCTGGATATTCAGGGGTTAGGAAGCGAGCATGGAGGAGCGGTAGGGAAGGGGTGAGGAAAAGCATAGAGCTGGTAGGGCGGCTGAAAACACGATCGAAGAAGAGGGTCTTGAGATGGGTCTCAAGGGAGTAAGCGAGGCGACGGGACTCTGGGATGGAATTCCAGAGAGCGCGGGCAGTGGGGCTGAAATCCCGGCGACAGATGGTAGTGCGGGTGGGCGGGAGACAAGGAGCTGACCGGAGCCTGCTGAACGGAGGGGGCGGGCAGGTTGCTCGGGAGTCAGTAGGTCAGAGAAGTAGGATTGAGCAAGGCCATGGATGGCCTTGAAAGTGTGGATGTGGATCTTGATTCCATCCGCTGGGAGATGGGTAGCCATTGGAGTCGGGCGACAGTGGGAGATATCGGGTCACGTAGCCAGGTGCTGAGAGTACAGGAGCTGCGAAATTTTGCATGATGTGCAGCTTGTAAATGGGAGAGTTGGGAAGGCTGATGAGGAGATAGTTCCAATAATCAAGCCTTGATGTGATGAATGCGTGTCTGGAGGATTAGGAAGCCTGAGTTTTGAGAGTGTGGCGGAATCTGGCAATGTTGCGGAGGTGATGGCTAGTCAGTGCCGTTCATTGCGCGGATGTGGGGGAGAAAGGATAGCTCAGGGTCAAACAAGCCACCCAGGTTCATGACTTCCTCAGTGAGATTGAGTGTGCAGCGGTGGAGGCTGATGCTGCCAGTGCCTGAAGTGCGGAGGAGCTGGCGCGAGCCAATCGGGAGCGCCTTGCTCTTGCTGACGTTGAGTTGGACAAAGTTTGCCCTCAACCAGGACTTGATGTCGGACAGATAGTCGGTCAAGTCGCCAGTAGCACTGGATTTCAGGGTCCAGGCAGAGAGGTAGAATTGGCTGTCATCCGCATACATTTGGAAATTTACCCCATATCTGCGAAGCATGTCACCAAGAGGGTGAAGAGGAGGGGAGAGAGGACAGAGCCATGAGGAACATCGCACGGGACCGTGCGGGGGCAGGAGGTGAAGTCGTTTGCCGCAAAGGAGTGGAAGGGCTGTGAAGTTAAGGACCTGAACCAGTCAATGACAGAACCTTGAAGTATGAAGTGGGAGAGAGGCGGTGGAGGAGGATGAGTAATCCACGGTATCAAAAGCGGTGGATAGGTAGAGTAGGAAGGGGAGGCCGAGGGAGTTCACGTCACAAATGGTCAGGATGTCGTTTGAGAACTCGACCAGAGCAATTTTCGCGCTGTGGGCAGCACGGAAACCCAATCGGAGGGGTTCGTGGAGGGAGTGATGAGAGGGAAGAGAGAAACTTGGAGGCAATGCTTCTTTCAGGGATCTTGAATAAAAAGGCGAGATTTGAGTTGGGCCGTTAGCTGGATAACTGTGACGGGTCGAGGGAAGATTTATTCAGGGTGGTGCTGTTAGTGGCTCTTTTAAGGATGGAATAAAAAGTGCTAGATGATAAGGGTGTTCGCGAGTAGTGGAGCAAGGATGGGGAGCTGGGATTCAATGAGATGTGTGGAGATGTGGTCGAGGGTGCAGGTGGATGACTTCATAGATTTCACTGTGTTGAAGACAGAGGAGGGGCTGACACGGTCGAAGGTGTGGAAAGAGGGATGGGTCATTGACGGATGGTTAACTGTGTGGGATGAAGGTAGCGAAGGGTTGGACGTTGGGAGGGCAGTGACAGCTGAGCGGATTCCCTCGATTTTGGACTCAAGGAAGTCCAGCATTTTCTCACAGTGAAGAGTCAAAGGAAAGTATCTGCGAGATGTGTCGGGGAGGGCGGAGGAGCCGTTTAGTGTGGAGAACAGATGCATGGGATTGATTTTCGCCTCGAGGATTAAACGGGAATAGAAGGATGTTTGAAAAACACATTCCAGTGTCATCTTTCACTCTCTTCCAAAGATTGGTAATTCAAGAAAAACGTACCTACGTTGACACCAGCAATGCTCGAGCTTAATATTGGAGTTGTTCAGCCACGAGGTGATCTCTGTCTGCAGCTGGAGGATTTGGCGGTGGCTAAAGATGTGATAGATAAGAGAAATACTTGCATTCCTGACACATTGCAGCAATGACCGGTATTGATTCACTCTCCACACTGAGGCCTCCCAACCGCCGGCTCCTGCTGCTGTCATAAGAGTTCGTTCACCAGGGAAGTAGTGGAGATGGAAGGTTGGAAAAGGTTTGGTCCGGATGAATTCACCCACCTGGACAGATGCGGCCTCTGGTCCGATACATTGGACAATGGTTTTTAAAGTATCGAGACTGTGTAGTGTGCAGGTGAATTTGGAGGCAATTTTCAGTGAATTGAGTGTCTAATTTGATTTGAAGGGGTTGCTGGCCAGGACAACAGGAGATTCGCAGGTCTATTGTTGATTAATGTCATTGTACAGAATATTGTAAAGCCAAATTTATACAGAGAGACTCACACACCAACAGACGTACAGATTTAACAACACCGACAAACACAAACATATAGAAAGAGACACTCAAACAGAGAAATACACCTACGGGCACATAGACGTACGCACAAAAACACACAAAGACATACATATACTCACACACAGAAGCTACACACACACACACACACACATTACACACGAAACGCATAGTCTAAAACGCAGTCACTCACACAAAAAGAAAACAGCAAACACTTGAATATGTTTTGAGGCCTCCATGTCCGGCGGAAGGCGAACTGGATAGACCGTGATCTTTATTTGCCCAACAAATTCCTGTGTTATTATATTTGTATCCGAGGCTGGTGGTAATCACAGTCAAACATATATAACGTCTGATGGTTTTCCTTCGCATTACTGTCAAGCGGCAGATTCTCGAAGGCTCGGAGTTTGTCCAGCCATCATTTAAACAGGGACTGAAACGAGAATAAAATTTCTTTGTGAAACTGGGTGAAACTGCAGAGATGAGACATGTTATCCGAGTTGCAACATGACGCCTGTGTCCCCTTAATAGATCAGGAAAACTCCCCGTGGCTCTCCCTCAGGGTCAGGAGAGTTCGACGTGAGGTGAGGTCAGAGCGTTTTATTGATCAGAGGTTTTCTGTTAGAATTCAAGAGTGAATCCAGTTCTGAATAATCATTATTTTAAATAATTATATCCTAAAATAAACATTTTAAATTGAAGTATAATTATTTTAAATTAATATATAATAATGTATTATAACATATAATAAAATGTATGAATTATGCTGATATACTCAAATTAAATAATTTTTATTATTTTATAATGTATTGTGTCATAAGTAATACCTGATTTTATATCTGTTGTATGTAAAATCCCTGAGTTGTTATTGAGTAAAGTACCATGATTTATATTTTTTCAAAATAGAGTGAGAGTGAAGAGGTAAGATAAATGTTAACATTACCATTAGTTTGAAAACCTTAATCATAATTTATTATTATTGCTATTTCCTTGTGTTTGAAATAGCGTTCTTCACGCTTTCAAGACGTCTCATGCGCTTCACAGAATATACTGTAAAGCTAATTGACACAGCAGTGTCCCACAATCAGTCATGGATTGAAGTGACTAATTTACCGTAATCTAGTTTACATCTTATTCTTTCTTCAGAATTACAATTATAAGGTCTTTGTACTGATAATAATAACGTACTGTGTAGCAATATAATATTATATAATTATATAATAATCTAATAATAGTAAGAAAGGAACCTAATGGTAACAGCTATATGAATTTAAATACTGTACAACTAGACAAACGCCCAATTATGCATAAGTCGGGTGATAATAATAATTGCTAATAACCCGTGTGTCTGAAACAACGCGATTTACCATCCACTCAACCCGCTCCCCCCCCTCCCCCCCCCCCCCCCCAGCCCATTGACAAACAGAAGGAAACACACAGTGACAGAGAGAGAGAAAGAGAGAGAGAGGAAGACAAGCAGGGAGACACACAGAGAGACAGAGAGAGAAAGAGAGAGAGGAAGACACACAGAAAGACACAGAGAGAGAGAGAGAGAGAGAGAGAGAGAGGGAGAGAGAGAGAGAGAGAGAGGAGAGAGAGAGAGAGAGAGAGAGAGAGAGAGATGCAGAGGAAGACACGCAGAGAGATAAAGAGAGCGACAGAGAGAAAGACAACGAGAGCAACAGAGAGAGAATCAGGGATAGACACAAAGAGAGACAGAGAGAGCTATAGAAATAGAAACAGAGATAGACCAAGAGACACACACAGATACAAATATAAATATGGAAAGAGAGAGCGCGAGAGAGAGCTCAGCACTGACTAAAACTGCACACACCAAGAAATGAGAAGATTCTCCGGGTTGTGGTCTCAACACGTCTGTTAACCAATGGGAGACGAAAAATACGAAATTTTCACAATATCTTTTCTGTAACTTTCCTGTTGCACAATTGGCTTCTGTGTTTTCCCTCCAGCATTTATCTGCTTCCCTTTCCCTTTCTTTGCTTCTCATTTGCCTCAGGAAGATGGATTCAGGTTTCATTGAGAGGTGGACAGAGAGTTAAGGAGTGAGAGGGTGGATTGAGGTGTGAGAGGAAATTCAAGGACGAAACATGTGAATGAGCAGAAAACAGGAGGTAATTTTGCAACAGGAAAGTGAAGAAACTTCACCATGAATTTTTCTTTTGTGGACTCGCATTGGTCAGTGAATCTGTTCAGTTCACAGCACTGAGCTAGTCGTGTCATTTCCTGATGTGAGCGATGTTGACAAGGGGTCAGTTCTGCCTTTGTCTATCCCTGTCTCCCTGTCTGTTGGTCTATCTCCCTGACTCCCTTTCTCTGTGTCTCTCAGTCTCTCGGTTTCTCTTTCTCTCCCTCTCAGTATCTCTCTGGCTTGTGGAGTATACCCACTGTCTTAGTGGCTGAGTGGTGAGTGAATCACACGGAACAGGAATAGCCTGGGACAGGCAGTGGAGCTGAAATGGAAAGAGGGCATTCCCTGTCCAGAGCTGAGCACAGTCTCACCTTCATATCATTCTGCTGGATGTTCCTGCAGCTCTGTGTCCTCACTTCAGGTACGTGTCCACGCACCTGATCTCTCCTCTCTCTGCCTCCCCCACCAGGGCATACCCAGTGATGTGTGTTATCACTATCTGCCAATGTGTGCTATTCTATATATATATAATAATAATAATCATTGCATTTGATATAGCGCTTTTCACGTCTTCTAGACGACTCTAACCGCTTCCCAAACGAGAATGTAGAGTGTATTTTCTGTATATTTGTGGGCGAAATTTGGCAACGAATTGCGCAGAGCAGTGTCCCACAAACAGTCGTGAATGTAAATGATCAATTTATTATTGTTGCTTTTTTTCTTGATCGATTATTATCAGGCGTGTGGAATGCGAAAAGTTACCCAAGATTTCCCCCTGCTGAGAAACGAACCCAGTTCTCTTTATGTTCCTGGATATATATCAGTTGATCACAGACACTCTCGCCTCCGAGGCAGAAGTTTGTCGTCATCAGTCGCACTCGAGCACACCCCACCACCCACAAACACACACAAACACGTCGGAGGGGCTTTGAATTCCCAATCCAGGCTGACCATCCAGCGCAGCGCTATGGCAAGAGACAGAGCAAGTAAATGCCGCATTATCAAAGACGTCAAACCTCACTCACTGAGAGAGAGAGAGATGTTGAGAGAGAGGGAGAAAGAAAGAGAGCTTCCTGTTCTAGTGAGCCTTCAGTCACCCTCCCTACACTCCCTGCCCTCCAACCTCCTGATCCCAAACCCCAGCATGTGGCCTGTTCATGACGTAGATTGAAGATTTCTCATGGCGCAGCCAGTAAAAGAGATAGGAATTTCTCTCTCTCTCTCTCTCTCTCTCTCTCTCTCTCTCTCTCTCCTTCTCTCTATGCCTCACGCTCTCTCTCTCTCTTTCTCTCTCGGTGTCCTGGCCGAACGATAACATGGCCAGTTCACTTCACGGCTGTTTGGAGGGAGGTGCTGCGTGCCATTAGCTGCCGACTAGGCCCGCAATGCACAGTCACTAAAATTCACAATGTATCTTATGAAGCGCTTAGTGTTGTTAAAGGCTCTGTGTGAAAGCTAACTCTTGCTATAATGATTTCAGTCTCCTTTGTACTTCCTTATTTGGCTTTGAGTGAGGAGAGGAGAGATGGTCTCTCATCATCAAGCTGCTGATCAGACCAACCATGGCACTTCCCCTTACACAGGACATGAGAGGCCGGATTCTGTCTCCACCACAAACAGTCACCAGCCACAACCACAAACTGCACTTACACTGTGACTTTCACGTCTGGAGGACGTCCCAAAGCGTTAAACGCTCTGGGACGTTTCACTGAGTGAATGGAGCTATATAAATGCAAATTGTTGCTGTTGTTCAACAATGAGGGGTTTGTACACGAGCTGGCGTTTGGGTTCAGGAGGGTTGGAGGGCAGGGAAGGCAGGAGGGTGATCGAAGGCAACTCTGTGTATCTCCTTCAACTCTGTATCTCTGTCTTTCTCTGTCCATCTCAATCTGTGTGGCTCTCCCCTATTTTTATCCTTCACTCTTTCCCTCGCTCTCTCGTACATTTCAACTCTCCCATTTTTCTTCCTCACTCTTTCCTTCACCGACACCACTCTTCCCCTGTCAAAATGTTTCATCCGCCACCTCTCTCTCTGTCCCTTTCTCTCTCTCTCCCTCTCATTACCTGCATCTCCCGCTTTGGTCTCCCTCATTCTTTCCCTATCTTTCGATTCTCTCCTTCCTCTCACACTCCTTCCCTCTCTGCGATGTGCTGTTTACCACGACCTACACAATATGTGGAATCCTGTAGCTCATCGTTTGGAGCTCTCGCCTCACATACGACAGCTCTGGCTTTAAGTCCTGGTCGGGCGAATTGTTAAGCAAGTGTCCTTTCTCCATACACCAATGTTACCTTGCAGTTAATAGGAACACACTTGTTAGTTGATACACGGATCACTTTTCCAGGAGTAAAACTTTTCCCGGGGTGAACTGTTCATTCAATCCATTGCTGTTTGTGGGACACTGCTGTTCGAAAATGGCTCCTAAAATATAAAGTCAAGTCACAGTATATTCTGTGAAACGCTTTTAGCCACCATGAGAACGTGATAAGACGCTGTAACTATTGCACATATTATTATTATACGCTGTGTGATGTGCTCATGATCAGAAGTGCATGACTTGCGCCGTTTGCTGTTGATTGGGTAAGGAATGCTTCTCAGTCTGTTTCGCTTTTATCTCCTGTCCAGGCTCCGTGGGAAGTGGGAAGAGAGAGAGTTATGTGGTGTCTAACGGCACCAGCACTGTCTTACTGCCCTGCTCTCCTGGGGCTAGGACAGGATTCACACACGCTACATGGGATTGGATCACAACCTCAGGGAGAGAAGGATACAGATTGTGTGTGATAACTGAAGACAGATCTGTGTGTTACTCCTCGCATCAGAGGGAGATATCAGTGGCTGATTCCAACGCTTTCCAGTCAGGGAATCTCTCCCTGTTTCTGACACCCACAATGAACCTTGATGGGGAGTATCAGTGTATTGTTTATAAACAAGAGAAGGAATGTCAAACTGTATACAAATCCATCGTCCATCTGATAGTGTTTCACGGTGAGTTACTGCATAGACATGACTGATCTCTCGACATGTGTATCTCTCTCTGTCTCAGGCATTCTCTCTCACATCCTCTCTTTCTCTGTTCCTCAATCAGCCTCTCCATCTTCCTTCCTTCCTTTCTTTCTTTCCTCCTTTTTTTTTTTCTTTCTTGCTTTCTTTCTTTCTTTCTTTCTTTCATTTACTTGATCATTCTTTCATTCATGTGTTAATTTTTTTACCTAACTCTCTCTCTCTGCTTCTCTGTCTCCCTCTCTTGCAGTCTGTTTCTCTTTCTTTCGGTCTCTCCTCTCTTCTTACTCTCTGTCCTTCATTATTTTTCATTGCATCTCTCTCTCTCTCTCTCTCTCTCTCTCTCTCTCTCTCTGTCTCTGTATCTTTCAGTCCTTCTCTTGCTTTCACTCAATCTGTCTTTCAGAGTCACCTTGTCTTCCTGTCTCTCTGTCCATTTCCTTCTCTCTGTCACTTTCAAACTCCGTAAAGGATACATACAGTGCAGTGAGTTGGACAGACCAGTGACAGACACAGACAAACTTCAGACGTTGACTGTTCCTGCTGTAAGTCATGTTGGAATATGTTTTAGTTAATGGTATTGACTATGTGTCTCCTGTCTCTCCGCAGTGTCCGTGTCTTCTGATAGCACTCTGACCCGGGGTGGCCGGCTGGCTCTGACCTGCAACATCTCTCACCCTGGTTATTTTAACACCAAACACACAATACATACTGATGGCTCCATCACAACAGGGAGAATTGAGGTACAGTGGGTACATGGTGGGAACGTGATTATCACTGACACTCGTCACTCTGTGGATCTCAGAAGCTTAAACATCAGCAAACTTGAACACAAAGATTCTGGATCCTATCGTTATACTTTCAAGATAAAAGGATTCACTCCGTCCTACCAGCAAATTAACGTGACGGTTCTATCAGGTGAGTGTGAGTGCTCTCCAGTGATCGCTCCCCCCTCTCTTCCTTTCACTCTCTCACATTTTCTATGTGTTGGTATCCATCTCTTTTACACTCCTTCTCTGTCACTCCGTCTTTCTCTGTCTGTATCTGTGTGTCTCTTCCGCAGTAATGTGTTAAAAATGATAAAGAACTTCGATAAAAGACAAGGGTTTCACCACGACCTTCCAGCAAATTAACGTGACTGTTCTGTCAGGTGAGTGTGAGTACTCTCCAGTGATCGCTCTCCCCTCTCTTTCTTTCACTCTCTCACACACTTTATGTGTTAGCTTCCTTCTCTCTTACTGTTCTTCTCTGTCTCTCGGTCTTTTTCCATCTGTATGCGTGTGTCTCTGCCACCTTAACGCGTTTAAAACGATAAAGGAATTCGATGAAGGTTAAAAGTTTCACCACGACCTTCCAGAAAGTTAAATTGACGATTCTGTCAGGTGAGTATGATCTCAGTGATCACTCTCCAGTCTGTCTCTCTCTCTCTCTCTCTCTCTCTCTCTCTATCTATCTCTATCTCGCTCTCTATCTATCTCTCTTCTCTCTCCCTCTGTCGGTTTCTGCATCTCTGTCAATCTCATTCATTGTCTCTCCCTCTTTTCTTCTACTGTCAGTGTTTGTGTCGCTCTCTCTTAAAATCTCGGGTATTTTAAAATAACGGTTGAATTTGAGAGGGAAGCTGCACAGAAATTAGATCATCTGTTGGGTTTTCACACAAAAAGAGATGTGTAACTCCGGAAGTCTCCCTTTATCTCTGTAAAGGCTGTGTATTATGATTGGATCCATTCACATTGTCCGGACTGAGGTTTGAAAGGTCAGCATCTCAAGGATTATGGGGCCGAGGAGGGTAAAGTGATTTTAGGTACAGATTAGCCATAATGTAATATAATATTGGAAGAGGCTCGAGTGGCTAATTGGCCTCGAACTGTTCATATCTGCCGGTCGGTTGGTCGGTCGTTAGGTCATTCGTTCGGTCGGCCGTCCTTCTGTATCCATCACTATCTGTCTGTCTGTCTGTCTGTCTGTCTTTCTCTCTGTATGTTCGCTGTTTTGGAGGAAGATGCCATGATCAAGGATTGGACAACTTTTCAATTTTAGAAGGGGGATAAGCACAGACCCAGAACTTATACAGTTGAGAATAATAATTAATAACATGTAAAGATCTGACTTTACCAAATCGTATCTCCAAAAGCTACAGACCTTACAAAACTCGGCAGCTTATTTTCTCTCCCGCACCAGATTCCAACACCTTTGCCTTGCTCAACTAGCGCCCCATCCTGTAGTGACTGAATAGTTTCATTCCCTTGATATGTTCCTTTCTGCTGATCCATGTAACCATAAATCCATCCCTCTATCTATCTCGGTCAAGAGGAAGATTGATCGATAATTCGGGGACTCATCAGAGAGATTCAGGTTACAGAGGGTGATGGATAGAGATATCGAGAGTTATGGAACTGACTGATGTGTGGGGGAGATGGATAAAATATTGGGGTGTCCGGGGATGGATTCAGTCGTAATAGCGAGACTGGTAGCGACTCGGGCAGTTACGCATAGATTGATATATTCAAAGGAGATGGACCGACACCTCTGGGCGACGGGATTCACTGAAATGTGAACGGAATATAAGAGCAGAAGAACATAAGAATTAGTAGCAGGAGTAGGCCATACGACCCCTCGAACCTGCCCTGCCATTCGATAAAATCATGACTGATCTTCTGACCTAAATCAGGGATAGAGAATTGTGGAATCAGGGCATGGATCAGTTGCATTGGGGCCACTGGTGGAGATGTCGGTACTCAGGGAGAGGATTGAGGTGTGAATTGAGATAGATTGACACCAAGGGGCACCAGGGCATGGACTGAGGTGCGATAGCAAGATAAATAGAGAATTTCTGAGTCAGAGGGAGAATTGAGGTGTGAGACAGCGAAGGATACTGATTTGGAAGCGCCAGGGGTTGGATTTTGGTGTGCGAAGAAGATAGATGGGGACATTGGGGTGTCAGGATTTGGACTAAGTATTGAGAGGGAGATGGACTGAGACGTGGGGGTGTCAGGCGATGGATTAAGTTGTGAGCGCGAGATGAATACAGACTTTGGGCAGTCAGTGTGTGACAAGGAGAATGAGAGAGATTTGGGGGGAGTCAGGATGGGATAAAGATATGCGAATGAGAAGGATAAAGACTTGCGGGATTCAGGTGATGGAATTATGTGTGAAAGGTGGCAGATTGAGATTGAGTTGTCAGTGGAGAGTATGAAGGTTCAGCATTATTTTAGAGGAACGTGCCGTGACCAACAATAGAACTACTTGTCAATTTTATTTTACAGATATCAAAACCATTCCACGAACTACAGTGGGCATGAGAACCGCAGGAGGTAAGTTGTTAATAAAAGTAATAATTATTCATCTGTAACGATCTGATTTCCCAACTTTTGCCACCACTCGCTGCAGATCATCCTGAAATCTGCAGCATGTATCCTCTCCCACACCATTGTCCACCGCCCTACCCAGGCTCCACTGGCGCACAATCCAACAGAGTTAAAAGGTCAAAATCTTTATTATCGCCTTCAACGTCCTCCACGGCCATGCTCTTCCCTAACTCTGTGACCCTAACCCCATATCCACCTAACTGTACCCTCCGCTAAGCAGTCTGAGCCCTGCTCCATGCTCCACGCCCTGACTGACGTACCATCGAAGGGCAGATATACAACCTCTCCAAATCCACCCTCTGGAACGAAATCCCATATTCTCTTTACCTTGTTCTCAACCTTGCTTCTTGGAAGGCACAGTTCAGAACCATAATCTTCGACGACGCCTTGAGGCACCATCCTGCGTTCCGTGGCCTCCACATTCCTTTACGCCAATCCACCCTTCCCCAACACTCAACCGCTACTAACAGTGCCTTGGAACTTCCTGGCAGATGGTTGGAGACATGGGGGAGTCCGAGAATGATTATTGAGCGAGACGGAGATGTATTGAACCTTGGGGTTGTCAGGGGATGGAATATATTTTGAAAGCTTGCCGATTGATACTGAGTTCCAGTGTTGACAATGGATGTTGATCATTATTTTAGAGGAACTTGCTATGACCAATAATAAGACTACTTGCAATGTATTTGACATCACAAACTTTCTCCCAAATTCAAAGCGGATGAACACAGACTGAAGAGGTAAACCATCAGCAGTAACGCTCGTTATTAATCTGTAAATATTTGATTTCCACACTTTTTCCTCCACCAGCGACAGATCGTCCAGAACTGTGCAGCTCGTGTGCTCTCCCACAGCAGCTCCATCACACTCACCGGGCTCCATTGCTACTGATCCTGCGAGTTTAGAGTTAAAAATCCTAGTCCACTCCTTCATGGTTCTCAAAGGCCTAGCTCCTTCCTTAACTCTATATTAACCTTTCTACAGCCTCCGCTCAGCTAACTGTGCCCTTCTGCATGTTCCCCGTCCCGCCGGACCACAAACGGCGGGCAGAACTACAAGCTCTTCGTCCCCAACGTTTCGAACTCCATCCCATATTCACTTTGCCTTGCTCGCACCTTTGCATTCTTGAAGGCCCTTTTCAAAACCCTCATCTTGGACCGCGCCTTCAGCAATCATCCAGTCCTTGCTGACCGACACACTCCCATACTCCAATTCCCCTCCCTCAGCCATACACCCACTTCAGCTTTTGTACAATTCATTGCCTGTACAGGGCTTTGGGACGTCATCAAAGATGTATAGAGACATTGGGGAGTCAGGGGATGGAATAAAGTGGGAGAGGTAGCAGACTGAAGTTGAGTTGGCATTCGAAAATATGGAGGTTGTTACAGAGGAATATTCCATGAAAAACAATAGGCATAATTTTTATTTTTTTCCAGAAATTACAATCTTAGCAAAAACGGGGATGAGGACAGACTCAGACGGTAAGTTATTCATAATAAGGATAATTAATAGTCAGTAAAGATCTGATTGTCCGAAGTTTCAATCGAAAAGCTACAGATAATCCGGAGCTCTGTAAATTGTGTCCTCTCCCACACCATCGCGCCTGCAAACACCGTCCAACCTTCACAGCCCCACACCCGCCCTTACCCGAATACCCCAATCCACCAGCTCGTGTCCACATCCCTTAATGTCCCAAGTCTTGGGACATGCTCACAACTTGAAAGAGGATACAGAAATGTTATCTTGCATTCTTAAATTTAGCTTCATTAATGTCTTCTGTATAATCGCCCACAGGCCGGACTAACATGATTGTGAACGGGATCAGAATCGCGGTCGTGATCCTGATGACATTTGCCGTCATCTTCATGATCCATGATGCCCTCACGAGATGCCGGGACAAGCCAGGTGTGGGGACACGCGTGAGGGGACACGAGTGAGGGGACACGAGTGAGCGGACACGCGGGTCGTGTTGCCGTGAGCAAAATAGCCACCCGGAGAATATATGCCCTGATATTTAACCTTTTCTGGACAGACAGAGACTCAGAGAAGGACATTGAGCCGTCACAGATTGGTTCATGATTTCTGTTGCAACACAGATTGAGAGAGAGGAGTGTGTTCAGCTGCTGGACTCTCCCCATTAAACACACCATCAGAGCCAGGGGAAGGAGACAGTTCAGGTTCAGACTGGGAAGAGCTGTTGGCGAGTAAACTTGGATTGAAGGGACAAATTGTGGATCGAGTGGGGTGCAGAGATATGTGGAAGTCAGCGGATTGATTGGTTTGAGAGACGGACATGTGTAGATGTTTGGGGAGTCAGGGGATGGATTGATGTATCAAAAATAGATGGATAGAAACTTGGGGAGTAATGGGGATGTATTGAGGTGCCAGAGGATGATAGATAGAGATTTGTGGGGTCTGGTGACAGATTGAGGCGTGAGAATTTGATGGCTCGAGACTTAGGTATTTACGATTTCAAGATCCTCATTATTACCTACAAGGCCATTCACGGCCTCGCTCCCTCCTACCTCTCTGGCCTACTATCCCCCTACCTACCTGCCCGTACCCTCCGTTCCTCTGGCTCCGGTCTGCTCCAATTCCCCGCCCCAACCACCCTGCCATCGGTGGCCTTCAGCCTCTCAGCCCCGAGGCTCTGGAACTCTATCCCCCAGTGCCTTCGCCGCTTCCTCCCTTTCCTCCTTCAAGGCCGGTCTCAATACCTTTCTGTTTGACCGTGTCTTCAGCTTCCCTCTCGACTTTCTACCCCCTTCTCGCCCCCTCCATTCCCTCCCCTCACCCTGACCAATTGCCCCTTGCTCGGGTCCTGACCCGACGTGAAAAGCTCTCTATCAATGGACTCTTGTTGTTGTTGTTGTTAGGTGAGCCAAAGCATGGTTTGACACGCCAGAGGGATTTGAATAGAGGCGTGGGTTTGTCACGGAATACATTCTGGTTTGAAAGGGAGATGGATCGAGATATGTAGAGCAGGTTTGGAATAAGGCATCAGGTAGAAATAAATAGAGATTTGAAAGCTTGGCATGATGACTAATTTCTCTTCCTATTACAGACAGAACAAAAGTGTTTTACATGCTCTGACTCTTTCTCCTTTTCTCTCCAACTCCACAGAGGACACTACAGCCATAAAGAGCTCAATTCCTCTGGATACACTGAGGAGATCTTCATCGATAGCCTGTAACGATAGAGACCAGGGTGTCTGAGTTACCCTGTAACTTTTCATTCCACCCCCAAAGTGTGTTCCCGTCACAACACGTAAAGTTCTGTGTAACCATATTACTGGCTTAGCTTTTCGCAACAAAAAACCTCTTGCGTGTGGCACTTTCCGGGATACAGTGGAAGATGCTTAAGATGCTTAGGTTCCTCGTATTGCTGTGACCATTGGACGGGACCAACTCACATCGCTGGAGCCACTTGTGAACGGTTGGCGATCCACCCAATCACAGGCCTATTATAGTAATCATTGCATTTGTCACAGCGCCTAATCACAGCTTCCAGATGTCTCGAAGCGCTTCACAGGACACAATTTAATGTGTAGTAACTGTATATTTTGTGCGCGACTCCATATTTTGTCCAGCCCGCTGGACACTGTGATGTCCCCACACACAGTCTGTGCATTCACTGATCACATTATTGCTTTCTTTGGGGGATTATTACCTGTACTAACAGAAAAGTGCGGTTGGACTTTTATTTGGATTCCGCTACAAACAGCCCTCTTCACAAAAAATCCTCTAAGAATATATGGTTTTGGTCCGAGAAGCTCTCGCCGTTTACTCAACGTCACCTTTATCTGTGTGTGTGTATGTGTGTGTGCGTGTATTCCTGTGTGTGTGTAAGTATGATTGCCTCTACCTCTGTTTTTCTGGGTGTCAGTGTTTGCTTGATTCCCTGTGTTTGTGTGAGTCTCTCTGTCCCCCTCTCTCTTTCTCTCACTCTGTGTTTGTGATTGGCTATGTGAGAATCTCTGTCTCCCTCTTAGTGTTTCTGAATGTTTGTGTGTGTCTCTCTCTATCATTTTCTGAGTGTCTGTGTGGATCTCTCTCTCTGAGTGTTTGTGAGTTTCTGTGTGGGTCTGTCTCTGTGTGCTTGTGAGGGACTGTGTAAGTCTCTCTCTCTCTCTCTGTTTCTTTCTGAGTGTCTCTCTCTATCTGTTTGTGAATGTCTATGTGTCTTTGTCTCTGTGTGTTTGTGAATGCTCGTGTGTGTCTCTCTCTGTGTGTTTGTGCGTATCTGTGTCTGTCTCTCTTTATGTCTTGTGATTTTCAAGAAACACACAGAAAAGTACTCTATCACACACACAGACATGGGAGCTGCGGAATTAACCTGAATGAACTTTGCTCAGCTGTTTGTCTAATTGATGCATAAGGTTTCAACCACTCACAAAATAAGAGATAAGTTACCACGAGTGGAGGGCACTGTAGACGTTTAATTTGCGTTTGTTTCTAAAATATCTGAAAAAGATCAATATATGTTTAAACGAATTAAAATAAGCGACAGTCTGTAATTGAAGGCTTAATCTCTCCCTGGAGGCCCGCAATCTTCTTAATTAGTACTGGAGATTATACGGCACAAACTTGCGAGAAGAAAAGCTTTGGGTCCCCAGACTGCGAGCTCAGGTGCACCTCAGCTTGTCTTGTACAACACAAATGTGAACGCTTGCCACAGATAAAAATAATGCATTGAATTCCAAAATGATTTCATTATCTTATTTTGGCCATTTGTGGGACATTGCTGAGCAACTGTTCTGCCATATTTGCTCACACAGAAACAACGACTTCATGTTGAGGGTTTCAGATATTCTTTTGAAATTGTAAGTCAGATCACCTCCAACTGTTAGGCAACACTCAATCAGAGATATTAATAATTACAACAATAATAATAACAATAACAATATCAATAATAATAATCCTTGCATTTGATACAGCATTTTTCACTTCACCCAGACGTTTAAAATCCCTTCAGAGAATTGACTGTGAAGTGAATTGACTGTATTTTCGTACATTCATTAATTTCACTGACATATTTCTTGTACATCTCCATTGCATCCATTCCAATACATTATTATCTTTCCTAATGCGAGGAAATCTGAACACAGTGCTGTCGCTGCAATCTAACTGATGACACACACCAACATGCCATTACCAGCTAAATTTCGTATTCTGTGGTTCCCCCTGTATAAGCCACAACACTGTCAGCTTTCCACAGATATTTCGACACCAATAATGGAAAGGATATCGTGGCTGCCACCTTCAGATTGTTGTAATAGGTTAATGTTAAAGTGTATTTTAAGAATATAATCTATAAGTGCAAAGGCTGCAAAGCTAAGTAACTGCAAATCAGAACCCAAAGCGATGCGGCAAGATAAGTTTGGGAAGTACAAGGAGACAGAAAGTAGATACTGTGCTGCACAAGCTTGTAGAACATAACCATATAGTGATCTGCTTTTCTTAAAAAAGACAGTTTTGTGGACTACATAAGCCATCTTTAAAGAAAGAGATGTCAGATACATCTCCAGAACGGTAATGGAGCAGTGCGAGAGATGACCATTGCTGCAACAGAAATTCGGTAGTACCATTTCCTGTCTTGTGTATTATTGTTTCATTTATTTGTGTATTACCTGCTGTTTTGGCCTGAATAAAGTGACTTAACTAATCAAATTGGTAAACTGGAACCGGATCATTCTAAAGTTGTTGGACAGAGTTGCAAATGTTTGTAAAAAATTACTCAGATGAAACCAGCTCTCATGGGCCTTTGCTCATCGATCTTCCCGTTTTACTAATATATTGAAGTATTGCTGTTTCTATACGTTGACAAAATCTTTAGAATTCGCCTTAATATTGTCAGATAGAATTCTTCGTGTTCCGCGTGATGTCTCAACTAAAACTGAACTCCACGATATAGTGATCCAAATAAAGTAGATTGTTTCAATGTTAACGACATTTTCTTCCACTCTTTGTAGCTTTCAAAAGTGACATGAAACTATTTTTTATGTAGGCGAATCACAACTTGTATTCGCAGAGATACATGCATTCTATTTGCGCAGCAAACTATACAACACATATAGAATGAAACAATCGGATTTTAAAAAAATAATTGTGAGTTAGTCAACGTGGAAACTTTATGAATGAAACTTCCCATCTGAAGGCCAGTTGAAGCGTTCGGATCAGCGCGGATGGCTTTTGATAATGGATTTCATCATAGAGAGAATCATAGAATCATAGAAGTATATAACGCCGAAAGAGGCCATTCGGATAATCGAGTCTTTGCCGACTCTCTGAAAAGAGCTTTCTAAATCAACTCCAATCACTCGCACAATCCCCACAGCCCTGCAAATTTGCCCTCTCCAAATAATTATCTACTTCTATCTTAAAATTCGTTGTTGGATCGGAATCCAATACACTTTCAGGCAATGCATTTCAGATCCAAACAACTTGCACAACCGTTTGAAAAAATTGTTTTCGCTTCCCATCAATTTCTTTCAGCGATTGTTTTAAATTGTGTCCTTGGGTTACCGACCCACACGTCGCCTGAAGTAGCTTCTTCTTGTTTACTCTATCGAATCCCGTCATAATTCGTTCTACGTCTATTAAGTCTCATCTTAAGCTTCTTGGCTGAAAGAAGAATAATGCTTCTATTGCCTCTCCTGATAAAAGAAGTCCACAGTTCCAGGTACCATTACAGATCAGTCTGCTTTTCACCCCGTGCAATGCCTTGACATGCTTCCTAAAGTTTGGTGCCGAGAACCGGAGACTGTACTCTAGGTGTGGCTTAACCAGTCTTTTATTCATAAATTCCTGACTTTTGTATTCTAAGCCCCTAATGAACAAGCCTGGTATCCCGTGTGCTTTTAATGATAACAGGTTTCTACGTGCACTGCCACCTTCAATCATTTGCTTGTATGAATCCTTAGCTCTCTATGCTCTTCCACTCCCTTTCATCTATCTTATATTGCCTGTCAAATACAAGGATTATTATTATTATTATGTGTCCTCCGAAAATGCATCAATTCGCATTTCTCCAAGTTAAACTTTATCTTCCACCTGTCTGCCCATCTTATCAGTCTGCCTATGTTCGTGTGTTGTCTGCTGCAACACACGTAGAGTTTATTCCATTTCGGAGCAAAGTAAGATCTGCAAACTTGGAAATCATACATCCTATACCCAATTCCAGGTTATATATATAGATTCTAAACAGCAGTGGTCCCAATACTGACCCCTGGTGGTCAGCAATGCGCATTTACCTCCAGTCAGTAAACCAACCTTTAACAAACTCTGTCTGGTTTGTCGCTCCGAGCCAGTTCTGTAACAACTGTGCCACTGTCACATTAATATCAAGAGCTTCTTTTGGCACTTTATCAAGGGGTGTTTGAAAATCCATATAAACTACATAAACTGCACTACCTTGGTACAACCTCTCCGGCAATTCACGAAACATTTCTAGCAGTTCTGTAAGACACGATTTAACTTTAGCAAATCTGTTTTTGCTGCCCTTCATTGAACCATATTATTCTGAGTGAAAACATATTTTGACACGATTACATTCTCTTGAAGCTTCCCCGCTATTAAATTTGACTAATGGCTAAGAGTTCCCCGGGTATTCCTACTGCTCTTTTTTTGTGCAATAGAATAACATTTACAATACACCATTCATCTGGCAGAATCACGGTGTCTACGGAAGCTTGAAAGATTGTGGCCAGATCAAAAATCTATCAAGTTTGTGACGCTGGTTTTCCGTTGAGTAAGTCTGTGTTGATTGTCCTCAGTTAACCCTTATTTTTGTAACTGAAAATTTACTTTTTCCAGTATTATTGCAACACTCCAGTCCCTTCCCCGGTATCCAAGGAGTATTTACATTTTGTAACCAGAGCCGTCGTTATTTGAACCCGCACTGCATTCAGTAAACTATGTTGCATCCTGTCCTGACTGGGTGACATATCTTACTTGAGAACCAACGAAGTTTTTTTTAACTCCACTCGGTTTATCCTTATCTAATCCAATTTCTGCAATCCCTCCTCCGATACTATAGCATTTGGTGCATTTTCTTCTTTTGCGAAGAAAGAGGCAAATTACTCATTCAGTATGTTAGCCATTCCCTCTGCCTCCACAAGAACGTATCTTATTTTGTCGGTAATTGGGCACACATTAGATTTCACTAACTTACTATTTTAGTATGCTTAAAAAATACCCTGTGCTTCCATTAAATCTTATTCGCTAATTTAGGTTGTTTCATAAACTAAATGAAGAAAGTAGTACGAGGTTAAATGCATTATAGGGAAAAATTGAAGTGATATCATTGGCAACAGTGAAATTTACATCAATATGTTAAGAGAAAGAGAGAAGCAAAGGGATTTCTGGGACAGTTAAAGTCACATGTGGAAGTGCTTTCGCGAACAATATGCTAATGGCAGGCGAATTGAATAAATACATTTCTTCTTTTGTCAGAGTACAGAAAGAGCACAAAATACCAGCAGAACAAACGAAACGGAAAATAACCCAAACCGAAGCAGGATATGATGAATTAAAAATATGGTTTTTTGTACAAATGATGGAATTAAAGAAAAACAAGTCTGCGCGACCCAATAGGTTCCACCCCATTGTATGGAAGGAAGTAATGGAGGTTATTGCTAATGCATTATTCATGATTGTCCAAAGATCTCTTTATTCAGCCACTGTGCCCTTGGATTCGAGATTGCAAATAACACTCCATTATTTAAGAAGGGAGGGAGGGAGAAAGCATATCAATGCAGGTTTCCCTGCTGAAATTCAGTGATGTGGAATCTACTGAAATTCCTCATCAGGAATAGTGCGATTGAGCGTTTGGAAAATATGAACTGATGAAAGAGAGCCTGCATGGATTTGTGAAGGTAGGTGTTGTTTGACCCATCTGATTGATTTGTTGTAAAGAGGCAACTAACATTTTGGTTAAGTGAAGGTCTGCGGATGTAGTCTACATGGGCTTCCAGAAGCTGATCATATTCCTTGCAAGAGGTTAACAGCAAAAATAATATTGCATGGAATTGGAGGTAAACTTCCGATGTGGTAGGGTAATTGGTTGCGAGGTAACTAAAAGATGTTTGAGGAGAAAGAACCTTCTCTGGTTAGGAGGACGGGTCAAAAATAATATAATAATAATGTTTGCATTTGGTATACCGCAAAGCACTTCTTCTAGATTTTGAAAGCGCTTTACAGAATTTATCTTAAAATGAATTGACAATCGGTGTTATTCAGGTGTCTGTACTGAGGACTCCGCTTTTGATCGTACATAAGTGACTTGCACGAAGGAATAGAGAAACATATACCCAAATCTGCAGGTGACACAATGATAGGAGGGTCAGTATTGTTCTAGAATGAAAGCAGGAAGAATGAAATGGAATTACAAAGATTAAGTGAGCCTATAGGTTTGTGGCAGATGGAAGAGCCAATGAATTTGGGTGCCCACCTACACAATTAAATAAATACAATTTCAAAGTTACAAAAAGTATGAAGTTGACAAGTGGGATGTTGGCCTCTATGTCATGGAGGCTGGAACACACAGGAGAGCAAATGACGCCTCAAATATAGAGAGCATTGGTCTGTTCTCATCAGAAGACTACATGCAATTGTTCGGCATCACACATCAGGAAGGATATCGTGTTTCTGGAGTGCGTATATCGCAGATTTAGCAAAATGATGGTTAGTTGGTTAATTGGACTGGAGTTGGTAACCAGCGATGGTCCGCAAAATGCGGAACAGGCAAGAGGGGCAGAATGGCATACTCGTGTTTCCATGTTTCCCTCTGTCTCCTCAATCATTCTTGTCACCCACTCGAGTTTGCATTTGTCAGCTCCCGACTGGACTTGTAAAATACCCTGTTTGCCGGTCTCCCCAGCTCCACCATGCACAGGATCAAACTCATCCAAAACTACGCTGCCCGCATACTAATTCTTAAACCGATCTGACCAGTTTTAACGAAGCTCGAATGCTCCCCATCATCGAACTGGTCCAGGTATGATTCTCACACTCGTATTCAAATCCCTTCATGCCCTCGTTCCTCCATATTTTTCTGACATGTTTAGCCCCCAAAGCAAAACCCGCTGCCTCTGTTCGACTGCTTACAATCTTCTCCATGTGCCGCTTGATCCTTGTTATCCATTGGAGTCCACCGGTTCAACCACTAAGACCTAAAGCTCGGGAACTCTTTTCCTTAGCCCTTTCCCTTTACACCTTGCCTTCCGTCATCTGGACCCTCTGAATATGTCCCTGTTCGACAGTACCTGGAGTAACCTCCCGCATCCCCTGGCTTGCAGTTGTGCTCCACCAATGTCCAGCGCTCTGAAATGCTGCCCTCAGTGCGGGGCGCTGTATAATTGCAAGATATTTTTCTTGTCTACTCCACAACGACATGAGAGCACTAACGTTGTGATTGTGAGCTTCCCCAGCCCTGCTCTACACCACCGGCCTAACACCAAGAACTCTATCAAACTCCATATCAGAGTTGGTTTGACTCACCTTGTCTTACCTCACTCAAGTCTGTCTCAGGACCTGTCTCTTTGCGGCGCTAGGGATGAATATTTACTTTGTATCCTCGCTGAATTTTAATTCCCAGCTTGGTTTAGTCATTATTGCTGACCGTGTTGCCTTGACTTCACAAATCGAAAGGCGCTAGATTAATCTAAATTGATATAGAATTTGAAAAAAATTATTTGACGAATTGTGGAAGATAACTGCCAGAATATTGTATTATACAATATAAATTAACATTGTTATCATGGCTTTTTTTTTCTGAAGACGTCTTAAAACGTCCAGTTTGCTGCCAGGTAACCGATGTGTCTTGCTGAGGCTTAACTGAAAAAATTTAAATGTCATACTTGCCTAGTTTTCTAACAGTTCGGTAACAATATTCTCGCTTGAATTGTGGTTGAGAAAAGGCGATGAAAGTTCTGACCTCACCTCGTATCAGCCATTGTGTATCGGTGTGGGTTTTTCTGTGTGTCTGTTTGTCTGTGAGTTTGTATATACAATTTCGTTTAACAATATTCTGCACAACTCAAATTCAACTGAGTTTCTCCTGTTGTCCCTGGCTGACAAACCCGTCAAATAAAATTGGACGCTCATTGCACAGCAAATTACTGGCACATTGATCTACACTGCACAGAATCCCGACACTTTACAACATCGTTGTCCAAATATTGGCCCATAGGCGGCATCCATCCCTTTGGGTGATTGATACGGCGAGTCACCAATTCTATCGTTCCACCTTTCGCGTCCTCCATGATGAAAATCCTCTTATGGCAGTGACTGGAGTTGGTCTTTAGGAGTATGCATCGTGGCGAATGAAAATCATACCGATCATTGCTGCATTGTTTCAGGAAGGCAAACATTTCTCTGATCAATCACATCCTAAGCCGCTGACCGCGCCTCCAGCTACAGAGAGTGATTGCCGTGCAGATGATAACACGCAACAACAACAACATCAAGATCACGTTTTCGAGCGATATGTCAGCTTTCTTTATGAAAGGATTAGATTATAAGTGTGGCGATCCTTCCTGCAACTCTATAGGGCCCGCGTGAGACCAGTCCAGGCATACTGTGCAGTTGTGGTTTCCTTCTTTAAGGAAGGATATACTGGCCTTGGAGAGTGTGCAGCGTAGATTTATTAGGTTAGTAACAGGGATGAAGGGAATGAGTTACGAGGATACGCTGACCAATTTGGGCCTATATTCTCTACAATATAGAAGAATTTGAGGGGATCTTATTGAAACCTATAAAATCATCAAAGGGCATGATGGAGTGGATAGTGGGAGATTGTTCCCCCTGCTTGGAAGAACTAATACCATTGGACGCAAATTTAAATTCATAGCGCAGCCCATTCGCACTGAGTTGAAGAAAAACTTCTTCACTCAAAGGGAGGTGAATGTTCCGAACTCACTACCCCAAAGGGCTGTTTACGCTCATTCCTTGAACATATTCAAGACTGAGATAGATAGAAGTCTTATTGCAAATGGGATTAAGTGGTATGGGGTTAAGGCCGGGTTAGGTTATTAGCTGGAGATAGATTTGAAGATGTGCCGTGATTGAATGTTGTGGAAGGCTCGAAGTGCCAAATGGCCTACTCCAGGTACGAAGCGTCATGTTATGTTATTTTGCTTGTTTCACAACTTTCACGTCGGGTGGACGTCACCAGGCGCTGATATATCAAACTCGAGATTTGCTGCTCTCTCGGAAGTTGCACTTCCACACAGACTGCTTGAATTACCACTCTTCTGAAGAAAAAGATAATGAAAGATGAAGCAGGAGTGTTTTTTTCTTCAAATTAGGTAATGATTTATTAATTGGCTTGTTAAGTCAGTGAGTAAATAAAGACTGACGGTACGGAATATATATATTTCAACTACAAGTACAAGCGTTTTGAAGAGAATAATTCCAGAGTTTATTTGACACATAATTTGCCACTACACGAGAATCCACTGTGAGTTACTGAAAATTAACAACCGAAGAGATCACTTGAGTTTCCTCTTTCTTAAAATTTACCGAAGACCGATACATGGTTGATATCTGATATTTTAGAAGCAACTTCTAGCCTCTCCTAACTCAATGTGCCAACATAAACGACCGCGCTTTTACTCCTTCCCCACTGCTCCACATCTCACTCTCTCTCTCTCTACGTTTCTACATGTGGCTTTGGCCGTCAATTCAACTTCGATGATCAATTCTTATTCATATAATCCTTTGATATGTTGATGCTCGCTTCGTTAGGCTCGTGATTATTTTGGTATTTAACACAATTTTCTGGATAAAAAGCAATAATTAATATTTGTTTCTTGACCTACTTGAGTGAACTGAGTTGAAAAGGGATCTGGATTTTCTCTTACGGAACACAATGGAAGCATTTAAGGTCATAGAGCTTTATGCATTTGTTCATTTGCATTTCTTTCACAGAACATAATGTGAAACACTTTCAGATGGCTCAACGATGCGGCAATCCTCTCCATCAATACTCTTATTCACATAACCATGGAATTATAGAATTGAAGAGCACAAAAAGAGGCC